>NC_069720.1:6968034-7268034 GCF_027358585.1 Pangasianodon hypophthalmus
CGGTCCCAGCTGATCACCTGCATGCGCTCTGCAGGACACACACTGAAGAAGAGGTCATGCAGCTCATAACGCGCTGAGCGCAACTGTAATAGAGAGATAACAGAGAGATATGAGAAGATATTAAAACCTAACTTGCGTCCATTTAAAAAATAGGCTTAGGGTAAGACCAATTCAAATTAAATTTGCTTTAAAAGGGTGGGTTATCTGTAAATAGAAAAATAATCCTATGCACACTTTTGACACAACATTGCAGGAAACAAAATCTTTTTCTCACAATTTGGTCAATAAGGACAGGCAGAATGCATTTTGATGAGACTGAAATAACCACAGACAAGGTGACAGAACACAAAAGTTTCTTGTTATTTTGGTAACACTAAGTGCTGCTCCTCATATTTACATACATTTGTTTTAGATTACATGCAACATACACACAAACACCAATCAGCCATAACATTAAAACCACCTGTCTAATATTGTGTAGGTACCCCTTGTACTGCCAAAACAGCCCTGACCCGTCGAGGCATGGACTCCACAAGACCTCTGAAGGTGTGCTGTGGAATCTGGCACCAAGACGTTAGCAGCAGATCCTTTAAGTCCTGTAAGTTGCAAGGTGGGGCCTCCATGGATCAGACTTGTTTGTCCAGCACATCCCACAGATGCTCAATCAGATTGACATCTGGGGAATCTGGAGGCCAAGTCAACACCAAGAACCCTTTGTCATGTTCCTTAAATCATTCTTGAACAATTTTTACAGTGTGGCAGGGCGCATTATCCTGCTGAAAGAGGCCACTGCCGTTAGGCAACACTATTGCCATGAAGGGGTGTACTTGGTCTGCAACAATGTTTAGGTAGGTGGTGCGTGTCAAAGTAACATCCACATGAATGCCAGGACCCAATGTTTCCCAGCAGAACATTGCCCAGAGCATCACACTGCCTCCGCTGGCTTGCCTTCTTCCCCATAGTGCATCCTGGTGCCATCTTTTCCCCAGGTAAGCGACGCATGCACCCATTTGTCCACATGATGTAAAAGAAAACGTGATACATCAGACAGGCCACCTTCTTTCATTGCTCCACTGGTCCAGTTCCGATGCTCACGTGCCCACTGTAGGCATTTTCAGAGGTGGATGGGTCAGCATGAGCACTCTGACCGGTCTGCGGCTACGTAGCCCCATACGCAGCAAACTGCGATACACTGCAACGCACTGTGTGTTATGACTTCTATCTTCTGTGGGATCGGACTAGACAGGCTAGCCTTCGCTCCCCACGCGCATCAGTGAGCCTTGGGCTCCCATGACCCTGTCACTGTTTAACCAGTTATTCTTCCTTGGACCACTCAGTAGGTACTAACCACTGCATACTGGGAGGATCCCACAAGACCTGCCATTTTAGAGATGCTCTCACCCAGTCATCTAGCCATTACAATTTGGCCCGTGTCAGAGTCGCTCAGATCCTTACGCTTGCCCATTTTTCCTCCTTCCAACCCAACAACTCTGACTGTTCACTTGCTGCCTAATATAGCCTAATATATCCCACCCCTTAACAAGTGCAACTGTAATGAGATAATCAACGTTAATCATGTCACCTGTCAGTAGTTTTAAATGTTATGGCTGACTGGTGTAGCTATTTTTAACTGTTAGGATACATATAAAGAATTCATTCAGAATTAGGAAAACCTTGGCACGTGAGAGAGTGTGGTTACCTGTAGTGAGACTCTCTCTTGTAGGACTCTGTCCTGTTTGTTGCCGTACTCTCTGCCTGGCGTGGGAGGCTGAAAGCCCTGGAGGAACAGCTGAGTGTCCTGTGTATGAGGATTACCCAAATACAGCCTTAATAATGACACAGCAAACTGCAATGGGAGATTTATCAATGCAAAATACTGACTTAGAGACATAAGGTTCGGTGACCAGTGTATGTGACTCAGGAAGATTTTAAAGATAATGAGTGTAATAGCAGAAATCTCTTGCTTTCACAGTCATACACACAAAGTGGTCACGTACCTTTTATTTTTCTTATTTAAATGTTAGACTTGTAATATTAATTTCTAGGGTTTTTTCCCCATATGTAATTTCTCCTCTAAACACCATGAGACAACAAAAAACTAAGTAGTTATTATGCTTATTATTGACATTAACACAAAAACTCTATTATTAACAGTATAAAATATCTGTGGATACTCAGTTGGAGAACATCAGGACAAGCACTGCGTGACACTCTTCTAAAAAATGCTGGAAGTAATTTTAAGTCACTTGATAATGCAAGTCCCATGTCTTACTCTGTGCTGTGAGTAATTTTAGTCATAAGAACACTTTTAGCACAGTTCTTCTGTAATTCTGAGAGGCTTGACGAATATGAGCCCAGTACTATGTTATATCTGTCACACTATTTTTAGTTCATTTCCACTGACAAGATGCCATCAATGCTGGTTTCAGTGTCTAATCTCATAGGTATTTGCCCGACTGTTATTACAATAAAGACTCAGACAGTGTTTGAAGTTCTTTAAAATCATTGCTGGAAAAAACATATCATCATAACAATGAATTAATGGTCTAAGGAAGAAATATGGAAAGGCACATTTGTCACCTTTATGGTTCTGATGAGCTGAGTTACTCTCTCTGTACGAAGAAGCCTGCGTGTCAGGTAGCCTTTCACAGCTGCTGCCACCAGGGGGCGATAACATAGAGGAAGACAGGACTAAAAGAGCACAGGCACAAGGCACAAGACACAAGCCATTAGGAGGGGAAAAAAGAAGAAGAAGCAGAAGAATGTAACCCAGCAACACCACTAGGACTAATCCACATTAACATTACCAGCATTAACCTTCATGTGAATCAGTTTATACATTATTGGCAATGCAGTGGAAGGCACCTGTGAAATATGCAACGAGTCTGACAGAGCACTCAGTTCAGACAGCGTGAGTTCATGTTGATGGGAAGAAGAGCCCAGCCCCACAGAAACAGGGGAGGAGGAGAGACAGGAGGTTGTCATGTCCTCCAGACGTGATCCTGAGCTGGGACATGGGAAGGACACGCTCCGGAGAAACTGGTACTTCATCGCCAGAGACTGAAAAAGAGAGAGAGAAAAAATGGATGAATGGATGGACAAAGGCTAAAAGAGGCTGTGAGAGATAATGGATGAAGAGAGGAGTGTGGGACCAAAAGAGGACATATGAGAAAAATTAGGGAATGGATTGAGATGAAATGGGGTAAATGAAGGACAGTAACTTAGGCAAAAATATTAATGGGGAACATGGGTGGCATTATCAGACACCTTACTAAAGACATGAGCAACAGGGCACTGAGGGATCAGCACTTAAGCTCAGATGCTCATCAATTAAACAAAATAATCCTCTCATTTTCTGTGTCAATTCCCACAACAAGGCTGGGGGGCTGGGTTTCTCCTCTCTGACCTGACACACCCACAGAGAGAGAGAGAGAGAGAGAGAGAGAGAGAGAGAGAGAGAGAGATGCCAGGATCCATTACAACAGCAGCCCAAGTTCATTAAAGGCCTGTTAGATGCATAAATTACAGCATGGAATTAATGGTACAAGGACACGGCCTACAGAGCAAACTGAAGGAGAAATGGAAGCCAACGTGAGCGTCCTTGAATAAAAGAAACACAGACATAAACCAAGCCTCCTTCTAGGGATTTAATTCAACTTTTACACAAACCTCTTATGACAATTCAGACTGCGTTTTTAAGGCTTTTTATACAAGTTGCATTGTTATATTTTGTTGCAGTCAATCAGGATGAAGGAGGTTTGCCATTCCACCAGGGGAGAGTAAGGGGAATAAAGGTTAATGGGATATCTGGAAGTGCCTCACAGAAGGGCTTAAAATATAGCCAAACATTCCTTAACATTGTAAAACGTTCTGAAATGATACACCGTATGGCCAAAAGTACGTGGACACCTGACCGTCACACCCATATGTGGGCCTGTAGCATCCAGTGAAGATTTCCCTTTACTGGAACTAAGGGGCTCAAAGCTGTTCCAGTATGACAATGTCCCTGTGCACAAAGTGAGCTCCATTAAGACACAGTTTGCCAAGTTTGGAGTGGAAGAATACTAGTGGCCTGCACCGAGCCCTGACCTCAGACACGCTGAACACCCAGGCCTCCTCGCCCAACATCAGTGCCTGACTTCACTAATGCTCTTGTGGCTAAATGATCACAAATTACCACAGCCACACTCTTAAATCTAGTGGAAAGCCTTCCCAGAAGAGTGGAGCTTATTATAACAGCAAAGAAGGACTAAATCTGGAATGGAATTTTAAAAGGCACATGAGTGTTATTGGTCAGGTGTCCACAAACCTTTGGCCATATAATGCATGTCATGCATCCTTTACCTGGACTGACTCTTTGATCAGACTACAGTAGTATCAAAATATTATCAGCATACTTTGTATGTTACACCTGAACCTATGCTGCAAAAAAAGCATAAATAATATGTTTTATTATTTTTGTTGAACGTAACATTCCTGCAAGTCACTTTGAGGTATTGTAATTGGGCTAACAAAAGTGCATTTATTGTCATTCAAGTGTTGGACACAAAAATCTGTGCCGGAGTGTTTTTTAAATCCTGCATGCAGCCACTCCACACAATTTCGCACTGCTGCTGCTTGCTCTTACAGACAGGTTGATTTTACCGTGTCTCACTCATAGGGTCATGCAATCCATGTACACTTTTTAAAATCGGAAGTCATTTATTGTTTAATTGATCACAATCCAACTGGTTGAAAACATGCTCTGTGTGTGTGTGTGTGTGTGTGTGTGTGTGTGTGTTTACACCCGCTTATGCTGACTGGTCATATAATAAGGTTCATAGGAGTTCTATAATTATTAAGCAATCATCTAACCTTAATAATTTAGCAATTTTGAAACACTTTTTAAAAAAGGGGGACTATTAAATTATTATACTATTTTAGATTCCTCCAGTTTTTCCATATTCCCACCTACACTGGCTGCTTGACTGTACTTTCTTCTAGTTTAGTTCAGTGCTACAACCTGTTGCACTGGATTCTGTGGTAATGCGGAACAGGAGTAATTGTCTAGTGTAATGTGTTGTGTTGCATTTCTCACCTGCAGCAGCTCGTGCTGTTGTCTGCGCTGCTCCTCCATCAGAGCTTTGACCTGAGTGCCATGCTCATCCCTTAGCTGTAGCTCCTGCATAGGTCTCTGCATCGCTGATGACATATACAGCATAAGCTCTCAGTTAGTCTACATCATTTCTTTAATAATGGTTCATTCTAATCATGACAGATCAACTAATCGCTGCAGCAGCACTTAAGGCAAAATCATTATGCACAACTTCTTGCAGGGTACTTAACAGGCATCACAAGTGAGACAAGACTATTATCTCACCATCATTGTTACAGCGAGGGGGTTTATCAAGAATTATCCTCTTAAAAGGATCATAAAGCCACTCTGACAAAATATGCCTAATTTGCGTTAACAATGTGGTTTAAAGAAAGGAATTGCATTGCTATGAAAACCATCATGGAGTTAGAGACAGAATCTTTCCTGAATTTTAAAAACAGCCAAAATCAAAGCATTATGCTACAAAGCGATTACATTTTTTCTCTTATATACTGCAAAGTTCTTATGTCTTATTGCAGTTTAAAGCTGCTGGGTGTAAGATCTGGGAATTTCGCAAGCCTCTGGCTTACTTCTTTTGGGATTGGTGACATAGGACTCATCTGAGCTGGTATATGATGTGTGCATTCGAAAACCAATTCAAACCTCACACCTCTGACTGTGAATTACAGGATTGCCATGGTGACTCAGAGGAGCTCAAAAATATCATGTTTTAGAGTTTTTTCCCCCCCACATTTGTTTACCATCCTCCCATGACTCACTTTTTTCCTTCGTTTCTAACAAAAAATCCTACATGCTGTAGCTTTACACACTACTAGTGCCACAAAACAAAAAAGGTAGAAAATTGCAAATAAATAAGAAAAAAAGTAAGTGCAATGGAGGGTAAAGGAGTTAAGCCTATAGATTAGACTCAGTTCAAACATCATCTAAACATATTTTGTCATACACGTGCGTAATCAGTGATCAGTGATCAGTGACATAGGGTGTTCAGAAATGTTTGATTAGTTTTATGTTTTTAGTTTTCAAACCAGCGGCTCTCACCTTTAGGTGTACTGGACTGAGGTCGCTCCTCATCGCTCGGTTGGCCCAACGTGTTTCCGTCCACAATGTTCATTTGCAGCCTGCGTTTGGCACGTGACACCCCCTCTTGCCCACCCAGCTCTGGGGTCAGCTGCTTCCCTCTGAGCCCGGACTGGGCCCACAGTCCTGAGGGCGTGTCCACATCATATGACCGATTAAGAGATGCGCCATTTAGGGAGTCTTCCATGTTTTCAGATGTTTTCTTTTTGTCGCCAGAGGCATTCTTCCTCTCTTCAAGCTGATTGTTGGCATTTGTAAGGACAGCAGTCCTCTCAGAGAGCTGCTTTGAACCATTGATAGTGCAGAACGCCTCCGGCACCCTCATTTTCTGCACCAGAGAGGTGACACGTTGTGGCGGCTCATGCTGTTTATTCCCTGGCTGTATCCCATAATCCTTAGCTAGGACTTTCTGCTGCACAGTCTCACTAAAAGTAACCACACACGGAGACTTTCCGTCACTAGCAGGCAGATAGGCGCTTTCATGCTTTGAAAGCAGGGTTTGCTGGGGGTTGTTGGCTGCCTCTGTGGGATTGTGTGCCTGTGACTCTGCGAGTGTAGACTCCAGATCGGAGATTAGAACTTTAAGGCTTGACAGGTTAAGCTCCAGCTGAGCGATCTGTTTGGCCTGATCCATGCTCTTGCACAAAGGCACGCCTCCCTCAGTCCCTGGCAGGAGACTCACAGCTCTGCTTTTGCTCTGCCCACATGGATTTGGCCTTGTTTTTTCTTCTACACAGACAGGCGTCTTGACCAGGGGCTTTCTGACTGAGGCAGACACAGCACTGCCTTTTTTACTGTGCACTGGGCTTAAGCAAAACTTGGGAGTTGGGACATTCTTAAATTTTTTATTTCCTGTTAGACAAGGTCTTGGCAGCATGCTGCCCATTTTCTTGCCCTTGGACTGATATAGAGATTTTGCTGAAGTGGATTGAGTGGAACTGACAGCTATATTTGGACGGTT
This sequence comes from Pangasianodon hypophthalmus, assembly GCF_027358585.1. NCBI lineage: Eukaryota > Metazoa > Chordata > Actinopteri > Siluriformes > Pangasiidae > Pangasianodon > Pangasianodon hypophthalmus. The sequence goes on from NC_069720.1 coordinate 6,975,168, forward strand.
TGAGAAAGCTGATGATTTTCCATTTGTACACCCCGTGCTGTTTGAGGCTGAAGTGAGATTAAGGCAATCTCTGTCTTGGCAGACAACTTCACAAGGCTCTACACTCTCTCTCTCTCCACCTTGTTTGTGTGTCTGTGGATCTTGATCTGCTAAATGATCCTCCCCCTGGTTCTCACTGGTTCCCTTGACCTCAGTTTTCCCAGTGTCCCCTGGCAGCCATCCCTCATTTTCCTTATCAGAGAGACTATGTTCATTGGCACGTCCGGCTTCACTGGCTTTCAAAGCCTTTGTCTGGTTACGCAGGAGGCGCTGACGCCGCCGGTGCTCTTGAGATTTCTTCAAAAGATTCTGCAGACTCATGCGGTAAGGTCCTTCGGCCAGCTCTGGCTCTACTGCTAAATTTACTGGCTCTGTAACCTCATCGATCTGTGCATTGTTCAAGACTACATACTCCTCCTCTAGGACCTCTCCATCTACTGGAGTATGGCTGATGATGTCACCAGTCCTATTAGACAGGTTTGAGGAATTTAATATAACTTCTCCGCCATACGAATGTCTGCCCTCTGGATCTTTTCTGATGTTCTGGGTTCTGTTAACCCAGCTAGGGGTGATGTCAGAGGTTTCATTCGTCACATATCCAGATGACAGCCCTTGGTGGCTAGCATTTATATGAGAATGTTTCTCTGAATAAGATAGTGAGGAAGAATCAAATCCATAACCTGTGTTCATCTCAACAGCTTGCTCCAGCCTGTGACCAAACACAGGAAGACCTCCAAACAGAACAGTTGTGTGGCTGCTCTCTAAAGAATCTTCTCCTTCAAAAGGTCTAAGGCTTAAAGCTGTACGACCATCGCAAGCTGTAGATGTCAGAGGGTGACTTTCCATTACTGCCATTTTCTCACTAGGCATTTGTTGAGTGAGAGTTAAGGAGGATGAATTCCAATGGCTTTCAGTAGCTGTATTATACTCATTTTTATCTCCAGGGATGCAAGTGATACTTTGGCATTTAGTGTTTAATGGATTTTCTGGTCCTGTCTCATCCTTAAACTCGTCAATGGTTGGAACTTTTCGCAGCTAAATCAAAGGAAGAAAGCATAAAAGACTGTAAATAATTGAAAACGTAACAAGCTGACATCTTAAATTGGCATTCTGTGATGTATGTATTACCTGAACACTCTCTAGTATGGCCTGTACATAAGACACCCGAGACAGTGACGATGTTTTCCTCTTATTTGTAAGATTAGAGGCTGCTTCTCTCAGGCTTTGCATTTCTTCCTTCTGATCTTTGTTCAGCTGAAAAACAAACACTTTAAGTCATGTTCAGTTTCCAGCATTCATAGAATGCACAGAAAATGATGCCTTCATGTGCTTTCAGAATTATTGTAATTACATATCAGTCATTTTCCAAAAGCTGCACACAAATCATGATTATGTGAGAGCTTTGAAAACAGATTTGATTGCAGCATTTTTTTAGCTTTTTACTTTAATTTTCTAATAATAACTTTTAATAATGACTGATTACAGTATAGACATTTGATTGTATCTCTAACCGATGGTTACATTATGCACATCTAGATAAGCACGTGAATATAAAAAATTCTTAGTTAGTTAGTTATGACTTTGCAAGTGGTAAATAGTGCTGCGTTCAAGTGCTATTTGAACTAAACTATTTCCCACCTGTGATGTTAACTGCACAGTCTTCAAGCTCAAGTGCACTGCTAATCATTAGAGTCTGGTTAGATAGACTTACTTATTTTAGTACCTTCCTCACAAGTTCCCAGCCATCGTCCTGGAGTGCCCCCCATCCTACACATTTTAGGCTGCATTTACATTGTACCTAATGGACAGTTCCAATATTGTGACACAGATCTACGCAAACCCTAACCCATATCTGATTCCCGTGTTTACATCACTCCTCTGCCAAAATGTGCTAGGCTGAAAAGAGCCACTTTTGACTGGCAGCATCAGTAGAAAGGACAAGTATTTCTCCTGTTTGCATTGCTGTTATTGTGGTCTTTAGCCGCTTTTTATTTTGCCTTTACTTTTACATTGGCATTGGAGCCAGGACTACTTCCTTGCTCTGCAATGGCCTGAAAATGTTCCTTGTAGACAGTCAGGTTTCTGTAGCTATCCTGATGAGAGTCAAATAACCAGAGAATCAAATATTTAGAATTACATTTAAATGTGGTCTGTATCTGATCACACATATGGAACAATATCCTATCTGTGTCAGAATTCAATGGAAAAAAAAACTGATTTGGTTGGCAATAAAAAAATATTTAAAAAATGCTCCCAACACATCTGACTCAAGTAATCAGCTATGTAAAATCCTGTCTGATTTTCAGTGTGTGTGTTAGAGCAGGAAAACACCAGGTTCCGGGACAGACTCCCCGGACAGACTCCCTGGAGGGACCGGGACAGACTCCCGGACAGACTCCCCGGACAAACTCCCAGGAGGGACCGGGACAGACTCCCCGGACAGACTCCCCGGAGGGACCAGGACAGACTCCCTGGACAAACTCCCAGGAGGGACCAAGATAGACTCCCGGACCAGACTCCCAGACAGGACCAGGGCTGGGAACTTGTGGACCATTGTAAAAATGCCACAGATTGTAAGCCAGTGTACTTAACAGTGGACTTAATCGGTGACTACTGGAAAGTTGTGTTTAGGGGAATACCAATCCCTGGTAAATAAAATCTTATTCCTACTATTCATCACTAAAGGACATCTGTTCTTTTCTCTGGCATGATGAAACAGTAAATCTTGAGGTGATAAATATTTCTAAACCACTTAATTGTAATTCCAAGTTGAAGGAACATTCTTGTGCAACTTTTTTGTCGGTAAATTGTACTTACAATAACTGAAGGCAGTATAAATGTACAGAACTCTTACCAGAGGAGGCAGAATGGGCAAGCCGTGAAATCTAATCATCGATGACTGGCTGATTTCTGCTTCAGACTCTTCACTGACATTACTCCGTATGTGGATGGCTTGTCTTTGGATAAACTCCTCATAGCTCTCCATTGTAGAGTGCCTTAATATACTGCTTACTTGAAAATAATAATTTACCTCAAAGCTTGTTAAACAAACGCCTCAGAACTAACGTTATTCAGCATCATAAGAAAAAAAGCGACGAGCTGTTAGCAGTAATGGTCACTGGCACATCTTTTATTTAGCTAGCTAGCGTTTAATTGGCTCTATAAATTGAACAAGACCATAAAATTACCTAAAGTTTAAAATGATCACGGGTTTAAGGAATAGAATCGGATCAAAATCTCACTTTTATATAGAGTTATCCACAGCCCGCTATAAGCAAGTAGCTAACGGCAAGCTAATTTATCCCAACAATTAGATACAAGATGCTAACACCAAACTGTAGCTCAAACTAACCTAGTTCAAGTCTTCTATGGTAATGGGTTAAAAGAGTTACGTTTCTCAAACTTTTAACTTAAAAATACACATGTAAACAAAATAAGCGTTTGCTTTAGCTTAGCTGCCGTTAGCGACCTGACCCACTGTTTACGTTTTAACCGTTTCCTAGTGAAAAGTCCGTTTCCTATCTGCATTCTGACAAGCCCCGCCTCCTGATCCAGGATTGGCTATTAGACTCCCGCCTCCTGCGCGGGATAGAGAACTGTCCAATCAGCAAGCTGCGCGAGAGTATGAAACGCTAGTCAATCTTAGCGCGAGAGGAGAGGCTTTGTCGGAATACAAGTGCGCAAAAAAAAAAAAAAAAAAATCAGCTGCTGCTGTAATCCTGCGTGTTTTGGTTTAACTAGCAACAAACACGGGTCTGAGCCGAGGCGCACATAAACACAGAGAAAGTCTGAGGTCACTTAGAAAGTCGCGAATTAGTGTCCGTCTAAAAAGCGCGTTTATAACAAACAGTGACACAAACCCTGTATTTATAAGCTTATTGTTCTTTAACCAGCTTTACTAAAGTACATTAATTCAATTCCCGAGGGATTCCGTTACGGGTTTTGCCGCGCGCTCGTTCGTGTTTTAAGCTGCTGTGTTTCCGCCACAGCGCCACCTACAGACGTGGAGTCGCGTGCAGTCGCTCAGGAGAACAAAAGACTGGAAGAGTCTCAGAGAAAGTGGAGATTAATGTTTAATGCATGCTTCTCAAAGTTTTTATACATGCATACAGATATAGATAGATAGATAGATAGATAGATACGTATATGCCTCTACGTACATACATACATATATCCTTAGAATGCATCCATAGAGATAGATAGAGGGAGACATACAAACATAAATACATAGTATCCACCCAAAGAGATAGATAGATAGATAGACTCCATCCAGAGATGGAGAGAGAGACAGAGAGATACATACATAGATAGTATCCACCCAAAGAGATACATACATACGTACATACATACCTAGATTCCATCCGGAGAGAGTGAGAGAGAGATACGTATATAGTATCCACCCAAAGAGATAGATAGACAGATAGATGGATACATACATACATACATACATACATACATACTTAGACTCCATCCATAGAGAGAGACAGAGAGACATAGTATCCACTCAAAGAGATAGATAGATAGAATCTATCCATCCATCCTTCTTTCCTTACATCCATCATACATCCATTATAATAGTCAAGAAAAAATAATAAGATTGACAATTGTTTAAAACTGACAGAAGTACAAAGCGCCGGGAACGGTTTTGTTTGTTTGTTTGGTTTGGTTTGTTTGTTTGTTTGTTTGTAATTGGTAAGACATGTGTATAATTACTGTGCACTGAGCGCGCGGTTGCATCAGTAAGTAACAGTAAAGATATTAGCAGCCGTGGATAGTGAAACATCAGTGCAATACTGCAGCTCCAGCAGTGCTGTGACTCATTATCAAGTCTTATTGCTGTGGTAGGAATAACCTGGCGTGAGTTTCCTGAGTGCAGTGCACATGTGAAAGGGTTATGCATCAGATGGGACTTCATTATAGCGAAATATTTATTAAATGCTCAGATTTGTTAAGTGGAGCTTTTAATGAGCTTTTACTCCTGAACTTTCCACCCACAGAACCTAAATCACTAAAGCAGTTCGATAAGATAACGGCCAATTGTTTTTAAGTGACTGACCTTTAAATTAGTAAATGAGCAACTTTGTTTTAAGGAAGCACGCGCGTGTAACTGGCATCATTTTAAATCCATTCAGGACAAGAAACCAGTCAATTCACCTTAACTATAATAATTCAATAATAACAGTAGTTTATAGCCTACTGATCTCCATTTTCACGTCATTACAAAATCTCAGACAAAGGCATTAAGGTTTAAAGGCCATTATTTCAGACACTATATAGTGCACATATAGAGGGAGTTATTTGTGATTCAGCCATGACACCGTGTTATCAGATTGTCTGGATACAGCTCATAACAAAAAAAAAAGAAAAAGAAAAGTCCCTAGATAGAGTAAATAGAGAGAGTCGGGAGAGTCTAAACCTCGATAACTTACAGCCCGGCCCCCGGTAAGGACAGACACGAGATTTGCCATTTCCGGTCATCAGACCGATCAGCTGTCTGTGCTGATGAGAGTAGCGGGCACGCGCGCTCTGGAACGCGCCGAGACACCTGCGCGCCCACGCGAAGCCGCGTGGGGCGTTCACGCGGATCCATCATGATCGTCATGTTTTTAACTGATGTCAAGCCAAAAATATGTCCGCCGAGAGGTTGCTCCAACTGGGTGACTGACTGCTACATTCATTTCAAAAGCTCCTTGGAAAAATAAAAAGAATTGTTGCAGAGCTGTTAATGAAAGAAAAAAAAATTCTTAATATAGACAAATTAGGTCATAATTAGTTCATACATTCAGATCACAAGAACACACACACACTAACATATATATACACATATATATACACATATATATACACACATATATACACACATATACACATATATATATATATATATATATATATATATATATATATATATATATATATATATATATATATATATATATATACACATACACACACATATATACATATACACACACACAGACACCCTAAGGCAACAGTGTTTTTCAAAATGTATTTATTGGTCATATACAAAATAAAGTAAGCTGTATATCAACAAACATACAGTATATACATCAATAAATTAAAAGACGCCCCAGACTGACTGATACAGTTAATTTCATCATTAATATACCAATACATTATATTATTTATCTACAAATTCCAAAAAGTACAATAACTTAGTTGATAAATACTTACAATTAAATGGACTTTTACTGTATGTATAATTCCCATACAAAGTACTGTGACAGAATTCATTACACCCCATACAGAAAAACAGAACAGATTCTTTTTATAGACAAAAAAAATAAAATAAAATAAAAATGATACTTTCTATGTTCATTACCTCTCAATTTATAGCTTGAGTACTTTGGGAGGGGAAAAAAAAAAAAAAACGAAAAACAAACAAACATCGCTCCTATGATGAGGTCTGTTATGTGGACATAGCAGTTTGAGTGATGGAGAGAACAACAGGGGAGACATTCAGGAAAAAAACTGAGGAAAAAATAAAAAAGGAAACAAATTGGTCTAATGAAAGGGGACAAAAAAAATTCTCTGAAGTGCTGCATACAAATTGATTTTGCATTAAATGATACATTTCTTTTTGCTTCACAGAGAGGAGTGAGAAAGTCAACAAGCACCAAAAGCTGAAAGAAGCACAACAAGAGTGCCATCAATACAAATGTATAAAATGTCCAACAGTATGTGGGGATCCTCGTTTTATTGATTTATGAGTCATGAATCTGGAAGAGAAGTCACGCGGCATGATAAGCAAGTCCCAAACACCAATGGCAACGACGTCAACAGTTGCAATAGCAGTGCGATAAGAGGTTAATGATTTAAACTGCCCACGGCGGTCAAACGCAGGGGGAAATCTGGGTTTCTTGGTTAAACCTTAACAAGGGACAAGAGATGTGAAGAATTTGAGACTCATTTGTCTTTGAGAAGAAATGAAACCTTTCAATGCTCCTCCCAAGAGGCCTAAAATGAAAGGCAACTGGGAACACAACAGAGCAGGCAAGAACGAATAGAAGTCATTGGGTACGATGTATTAACGTAGCTTGGCGTAGTTAATGCATTACACTTGCACTCCGCAGGAAGAGAAGTAGGACAGAGTGTTGCATTTTTTTTTTTTTTGCACAGCAACAGAAGCGGACACCTGAGACCAGAGCGAGCTCTCAGTCAGCCTGCTGCTTCCTACTGATCTGACAAAAGAGCCGGTTGTGGCTCGGGGTCAAACGGGTGCGAGTTAGCGGTTACACACATTGTTCTCTGCAAGGTCATCTCAAGCAAGTGTCTGAGCCAATTCTGGAAGCTGTTCCCAGGATTGTCTCAGTTTGCTTTTAATATCCACTGTGTTCAGCTCCTGGGAGGTAGCACTATTTTTGAAAAGGGAAAACGAATTGTAAATGTATTTTCTATTAAAAACACCACAAAAGAAGCTATATTACTGTATCAGTGGATGTTCCAGAAACAGTCTTGAGGTAAATGTTAATTGTTGCATTGTTTAATGTTGATTGTTGCATTAGCTTAGTTGATTAATCACAATCGTTGCTGAAAAAAAAATTCCAGCTTGGTCTGACCAGCTTTAAAAAAACAAACAAACAAACAAACAAACAAACAAAAAAACCCACAAACTGAGCTGGTCAAGTTTGTAGACCTTCTTTGACAGATGATATGTTATTTTCCATCTTCCTTATTACTTGCCTAAGTTGATCAATGAATATTTGAGATTTTCTAACTGTCTTACTGTTTATTTACTTAAAAATAACCTGTCTACAATGTAGCATTAGTGGCAGGAATTCAGAAACGGTTTCCTTTTACCAGCTGGCAAAGACAGTCTACCAGCTTGAGCAGCTCGCTCTGTGTTTTGGCATCTGGTAGCTGGATTTTTCAGCAGGAATGTGATATTTTTACATGCAAATAAAGCGCCTTGAGAAAAATTAGACAAGCTGTAGCATTCAAACAAATGGAAAAATGGAAACAGTCTCTCACTGTTTGTGGTTACTGAAAAAAAAAAAACAGAAACCCTATCTTCCCTACCGCCCACATTTGCATATAATTCATATGTTCACTTCTACACCAAGTCACCACGACGACGACAACAATGACGTACGTGAACGAGCCGAGCCACCCGTCCTCCCCCGCCCCACGACAGGAAGAGGAGGAGTGCAAGTCTAAAAGTATTAGGCAGTGGCGCTACCTGGAGCACAAGCACTTCCATGAGGAGCACGGCATTGTTTCGCTAGTAAGCTAGTAGCATTAGTTTAACCCTTAAAAAACACACACACACAGCGCTCACATAAACGTCGCACAGAACTGCCACAGCCGATAGGAGAAACGCCACTACTGGTTACGAAAGCAACGCCAAAAATGGACCAAAGACTCCATTACAGAACAAATTCACAGATTAACCAGTCAGAGGAAGTTCATTTTCTTCATTTACACTGATTTCTAATAAAAAAAAAAAAATAATAAAGATAAATAAACCTACAATATTTATTCGGACCTAAATGCCAGATAAGTGCAGCTTAAGGAGAGCTCAATATGTTTAAAGCCCCATCATCACTAACAGCAAACCTGAAGTGGACTGAGAAAAATCAACAGCGACACTTTGATAACATAATATGATGCAACCAAGCATCCAACAAGCGTTTCTGTGGATTTAAACTACAGTCAGTGCATTTAGTAATAGATTCTTATACATGACATTTGCTCATTTCGTCTTGCGCTGAATAGACCCATTTAATATCAGGATTATATCGGCATTGCTCAGTGGATGTGTAAAACGCTTTTTTTTTTTTTTTAACAAAAAAAACCAAAAAAAAAACAAAAAACATAGGCTACTGATAGTAGCTTTAAAGATGGGAGCAGTCACATGCTGCCTGTATCTGTGGATTGTCACTCAGCTCTGCTTAAACCAGGGTTCATAAAACTCTGGAGAGCCACAACACTGCTCAGGCTTACGAAAACACCGGATTCAATTCATGTGCTGAACATCAAGCCCTTTCTGAGAAGAATCAGGTGTGATGGAGCTCAGAACCCTGACCCCAATCTCTGGAGACAGTGTACCATGATGCACATAGTCAGGGCTGGAAAAACTAAATAACGAATGAAACAGTTTTGGCTGGTGTAAAGTTTTTAAGGCCTAATTGAGCTTTTTTTTTTTTTGCATTGAACCTACTAACATTTGTTATGAAAAGGAAACTTAGAGGAATATGAATAGAAAAAACAAATAAAATTCAGTACCATTACTGCATACAGTGCTTGTATAGTATCTTCTCAGCATAACGTGAAAGGTGTGACCCTTCACTAAATGGTTTACATTTGTATTTTTTTTTTTTTTTTTTTACATTTTTACTAGTGCTCCCTCAACCTACAGCTCAAAAAAAAAAAAAAGGTTTTTCCAAAATGACAAAAAAAAAAAAAAAAAAAAAAAACGAAACAAGAGGGAGCACATTGCTTCATCTGTTTTGCTTTGCTCATTGAGAATCAGTGCAGTGTCACTTCCCTGGCATTTAAAAAGAAAATGACAAATAATAAAAACAGAATACATTAAATAGAATCTACCATAGAAACAGTTTACACCAAAAATATAAAAATCACACATCACAAAAAAAGGACTTTATCAACAGAGGTGATGAGACCACAGGATCTTTAACACGCATCCCACAATCCCTTGCTGTAGATCCACTTTCCTGAGAATTTTTTCTTCCTTAACTCACTTTACTTTATGATGAATACAAAGAGTAAGAATTGTTGTTACTAAATGGGGCACAAAGACCCAGTGTTGCTGATGTCAAGGAAACCGTGTCCGGTCCCTTCGGCATTCAAGTGCAAAAGCACTCGACGCTGCTGCTACACTTTAAGCCGCGCGGGACCGCTTTCACACACTGCAGACAAGCCGAACACTTGCTGTTGTTCCTGACAGGATAAGCCAACCATCAAAAACACAGTCTAAACCAATTTATAAAAATTTAAAAGACAAAAGATCTGACATTTTAACTCAGTACAGGCTGTGTGTCAAATCAGCTGCACTGGGGAGGAGGAAAAATTGAAGGATTGTGGGTAACGTGTGTCCATCACCTGGGTTTGGCCAAAAATAACAGAAGAGCATCACATCCAAAAATAGTGAACAGTACCATCACCTTATCACTTACACGTCACACCACACGCGCTAGTCCACAGTTTTACGCGCCTAGTCACTAGAAAAAGCTATCGACTTCAATAGTTAAGCCACTTTTGGTACAATTGCAAAAAAGAGAGATATCAAACAACTTTATAGTTCTTTTTTTAAATGTTTTATAAATAATGCAAGATACTCTAGGTGTGATTTTTTTTATATAAAATTCAAGACTCCACCATATAGACAAAGAATCTTAGAATACGTTACGCAACGTCACAGCGACAGATTTTATGGTAAAGCTTGTGAGAGATTGCCGGTTTATGCAACCAGATAGTCCCCTTTTCAAATGTCTTTTTTTTTTATTATTATTTAAGAGCAATCTTTTTCTGATTTTGTCTATATTGGTAAAGGGGACAAAATAAGAAGAGAATGAGTCTCTCTGGAGTTATAGCATAAGACAGGGGAAAACACACTAATAATAATAATAATAATAATAATAATAACAACAACAATAATAATAATAATAATAATAATAGGGTAACACTTTGTAATCAAAGATATATAAATAAAATATTGTTTTGCCAGCATAAAAACACATGACAAAATTTCATGAGCTCCACAAAGGAAACTAAATCAGCAGTTTAAATTTCCACAACATAAAGATCGTATTGCCTTGCCAATAAGCTTCTGTTATAAAAGAAATAAACCCTTTTTTTAATTTTCTTATGAAAAAAGGACTACCCAATCACATAAACTGGTCTCAGTTATCCTGATAGCTACCATACGAATATCATCAGCTGATTCCTCTCGTCTCGTCTCGTCTCGTTTTTCAGCAGTGGCTGGTCAGTGCACAACATTAGGCAACGGTAAAGGGACGCAAAAGCGTGAAGAGTAGAGCGTGTTCAGGACTGGAAGCATCTCAGAATAGGAGATACGCCAGTGCAGGGTAAGTATAAACACAGGAAGAACACTAATATTCCACAATACGTCAGATGTGTGTGTCCTGGACAAGCTCTCTTTCTTAACTAAGCCAGCTTTATAGGATTTCTTGTAAAAAATAAAAAATTGCCTTGTCTTTATTCCACATCCTTGTGTTTATAAACACAAGGTGGAGATTGAAAGTGTACAAAGTGTACGTCTGCTTTGTGACTGAGTTCTCTGACACAGGAAAAGGATGGAAGTACAAAACACAGCAACACAATGAATTTCAAATAGTGCATAAAAATCAGAAAAAAAAATAATACACTTGGGCCCTAAAGTCCAACAATATCATACAAAAAAAAATATATAAAGACTATAAATCCAGCACTCATTGCAGTCACAAGGGACAAAACAGTTTTGCTGCTTCTTTTTCAAATTCTCGTAATTTCTTTAAAATGTGGAGATTTTTCTGGAAGCCCAGTCATCCTAATTGTCCTTGATGATGGTTTTGGTTTGGAAGTGTGTACAGAAAGATACTGTACTGACCAATTCAAGTGGAAGTATCATGATGTGTTGAGGACACTGTCTTTTTAGACACCAGTCCTCCATGTCAGGCTCCATCTCACAGAAATCTGGAACCATTTGCACCCATTTGACCTCTTACTGAATCTGTCCCGTGCCTAAATCGTGATGCACTGACCAAGCCCCTTTTCACTCTCTCTCTCGCTCACCCCTCCTCCTCCTCTCTCTCCTCACTGGCCTGTACTAAGACCTAGCATCTGTTTTGGACTTGACTATCGTGATGACGCTGGTGGCGCCCACCTTCCCCGGTACGAGCGGCCCAATGACTGAGGCCAGAGACCCGCGGGCGGGAACGGGCGTGTTGGTGATGGGCACTGCAGGAGCACGAGCCACAGTCCTGGCGAAGCTCTGCAGTGCCTCATATTTGGAGCGCAGGGCATCGAGCTCCACCTTCATGCTGGCGTTCTCTGAAGCGAGCTTCTCCACCTCCTGCTGGAGCTCAGCCTTCTGGCGCTCGAGCTCCTCTTTCTGAGTGACACGCTTGACTCGGCAGCTGGCGGCGTAGCCACGGTTCTTAAGCGTGCGCCGCCGCTGCTTCAGCTGTACAATCTCCTCCTTGGAGAGGCCGCGCAGGTGCTGGTTGAGCTCGCGCACCGACATCGACACCAGCTCGTCGTCTGTGAGGCTCGTGCCATTCTCGCCTGGCTCCCGTTTCACCTAAAACACAAGGAGAGAAAGTGAGGGATGATGTAGATAACGGTGAAGGGGAGATTTTAAAACAGTTTAGAAGAAAAGGTGACACACCTTCAAGGCTTTGTTTCCCTTGTTAGTGGTCGTCATGCCACGAGAGCCGCTTGTAAACCACACAGATCTGCGAGACAGGAAACAGATACGTTTAAAAATGTTTTTAATCCACCAATTCTATAAATCATACAGTACGGGCTTTACAAACTCACCCCCCCCCCTCCCCCCAATAGATGAGGCCTAGATTAAATCATTTTTATATTTAGCTGCAACTGATATGATTTTAAAATAAACTGCACACTAAAGTATTCTCAGTTCCTCTTGCCACGTGTAGTCTGAACTAGTTACCTTTGTCTAAAAAGAAACCTGGAATAGTGAAAGTGGCAGCATGTAACCACCAACTTCCTGTCTCCAACTTCCTTTGTGGCTCTAATGGTTGGAAACCTTCACTCAAGTTCGAGAACACCTTTTTTGATGAGAGTTCTGCTTGTCGCTGATAGGCTGGTGAACAGCTAACCGGGGAGGAGCCAAGTGGTATAGGAGGAAGTGGTGGCATGGGCAGCAGGCCAGGGGATTACCAGACAGTAATAGACTAATTAGACTGTGCTCACTCGTTTGTAAGGGGAAACAGGAGGGGCTTTTAATTTTAAGATTTCATAAACCAGTGTTAAAGCAGATCACAAATGTAGCTATCATCAGAAAATGTGTTTTCCGTTGAGCTTAATGTTTTAGACAGAAACAAAATTCTAATTTTAAATCGTTTTATCCGTATAAAATATTCACTTTAGGACAACCTTTTTCATTCGCCAAACACACACACATGGCTACTGCTCAATATAATCCAGCTCAGCTGTGACAGCTGACTGAACACTTATAACTGCTCAGCCGTTTTCATTAAAGTGACAGCTAGAAAAACCCAAAGCTGGTATCTTAGTTCTCCTTTTTAGACTGAATTAGAGGAAACGGGCACCTATTACAGGAAACAAAGAAAGGGAAAGCAACATGTAAAATGTAAATGAGTTCAGGCCACGCACACACACACACACACACACACACACACACACACACACACACACACACGCGCGCGCGCGCGCGCGCACGCACACATGCACACACACGCATCTCTACAATGGGCTTCATTGAGGTGGGCACAGGGATGACACCCCTGCAGCACCGGGGTGTTCCCATGAAGGGCAGCCATTGTTCCAGCTGCCATCATGGGATCGAGCGAGGATGATTCTGCACATTCCTTCACATCCCTCAGCCGGCACTGCGCCTCAAACAGTGCAGCATTACTAACAGCTACACAAATCAAATAAACCCCAGAGCAAACAGAAGAACTCATGAAGACGAAGCTGTGACCCTAAGACAAGAGCTGTGTCTCAAATCGCAGACCATGCCATAATACCTTAAAAGTATGTACTGTGTACTATTTAGTATAATATAGTATCCTTGAAGGATGAATGATTGCAGACTTAGCTTCCTCATCCTTGTAACATTCCTTTCCAACTAGTTTCAATGTAATACGTGAATAATGAGCCAGTCTGGCAGGCAAGCAGGTTCAACCACCACAGAAAGAAAATACCCTAAAACCAAAGGTTTTCGTTTAGTATGTACATTCGATGCTGCAACTACATCACGCTCTACTTGTTCCAAATCCCACATTCCACACACACTGGCCGAGGTGCGATCTGGTTGAGGGTAGAACTCTTAACTAGGTGGATTAATTACCACACACAGATGACAGACAATCGTTTCAGAATCAGGAACACACAGGTATGTGGAAACAGACAAAACTGAGCAGAATAAAGTGCAGTGCCAAGCAGCCATATAACTCTCCTGCGTCAGTTAAACATTTCAAGAGAAACTAAAGATGCTAGCCAGACTCAAAAATTTTTACTTGCAATGTGACGAGAGAAAAATACAGCTTATTTCGTGTGTTTAAATCCAAGGAGATCAGCAAATTCTGAAATACTGGTTAGCATCAACAACCATGCCACAGTCAAAGGCACTAAGATCACATTTTTCCCCCCATTCTGATGTTTGTTGTGAACATTAACTTAAGCTCTTGACCTGTATCTGCATGATTTTACGCACTGCACTCTTGCCACATGATTGGCTGATTGGATTATTGCATGAATGTGCTGGTGTTCCTATTAAAGTGGACCATGAGTGTATATACTTACAGTATATTTCCAGAAATCATCTAGTATAGTACAGTATATAAGCATGCGATTAAAGACAGCCGTACTCTTTAAGTAAGGAAGTAAGCCTACTTTTCCCATCACTCCACAGTACAGGTTTCTCAACATCAGATTTAAAAGCCCGGGATTTGCATTTCACACGAAAGGGCTTTTCAGAGAGGGCTTTTCATTTATTTAAAGCCGTCATTCATTGGGAAGACACGAGCGAAGTCAGGCGCCGTTGACCTTCGTCTCAGTAGTAAACACACCCGGTGCATATTAAGAGATTAAGGGCCTGTGTGTGTGTTGGAGGGAGTCATTTCCTGGCAGAAGCTCTCGAGAAGTGTCTGCATAAGTCCTGCTACCAACTACACCCATTTCCAGCACCGGATCACAGGGGGACGACTACAGCTCCAAGTAATGAGAACCTACTAATCCCAGAAGGTCCTATACAAGAGCGTGAGCAGGAGAGATAGACAAGTGTGTGTTTTATCCTGCACAGGGCGGCTAAAATCCCTCCGTATGGAGCACCACACTGGGCCACAGGCTCAGGATTAGACTGATTAACCTGTCCGTCTCCGTCTCAGCCTCGGGAACACAGAGGACAGGCAACTGCAAAAGCAACAAACAGCGACACAGCACGGCAAAACGGATCCATTTTATTACATTTAACAGATGGCCAAAAAAATAAAAAATAAAAAAAATACATACTTGCCCGTTAACCTGTAGAATCTCTGCCCAATTTCTGTAGAAAATCAGTCTATTAAAATCATACACTCACTGGCCACTTTAATAGGCACACCTGTACACCTGGTCATTCAATTCAATTTTTATCTGTGTAGCACTTTTAACAATAGACATTGTCACAAAGCAGCTTTACAGAAAACCGGATAAAAGATTTTAATTTAAATTTATCTCTTTCATGCATGTTCATGCAAATTCATGCACTTATTCAATCAGCCAATCATGTGGCAGAAGTGCAATGCATACAGTCATGCAGATACAGGTCAAAAGCTTCAGTTCACATCAAATATCAGAACAGGGGAAAAAAAAAAAAGTGATCTCAATGACTTTGACTGTGGCATGGTTGTTGATGCCAGATGGGCTGGTTTGAGTATTTCAGATTCTGCTGATCTCCTGGGATTTTCACACACAACAGCACATAGAGTTCACACAGAATGGAACCCAAAAAAAAAACCCCATAAAAAACATTAAAAAATTTCCAGTTAGAGGCAGTAATGTGCATGGAAACGCCTTGTTGATGAGAGAGGTCAGAGGAGAATGGCCAGACTGGTTCATATCTCACAGTAAGGCCACGGTAACTAAAATAACCACTCTCTATAGCCGTAGCGAGCAGAAAAACATCTGAGGCTACAATGGGCACAGGCTCACTGAAACTGGACATCCGTAGATTGGAAAAAGACCAGCTGACACTTTTAAATCTTCAACCGTCCAGTTTCTGTGGCTGAATAACTGCATGAATGTGCAGGTGTACGGGTGTATCTAATAAAGTGGATGGCGAGTGTATGTAAGAAATGATTGTTCACACCAGCAGGTTAATGTTCAGAACAAAATGCTAAGCAGTAATTCCAAAAATGGGTTTGCATTACATAATTATGTATATGATCTGAGGATGAACTGTAAGTAATTAAGTAATATTTGGTCAATCAGTTTGCAACGCATCAAAAAAAAAGGCAGAAAATCACATTTTTCATAGTGTGTGTGCAACAGATTTAAGCAGCACAGAGTAAAAATAACCCAAATCTAATCAGACCGCAATACCAGAGCAACTAGCAAACACACATAAAGACAGATCCCCTCCTGCATTCTTCCACTCCACTGTTTTTGAGCAAAAGCGTTGCTACACAATAGACCGGATTAACACGCGCCAACCTGAAGGGGAGGGGCTTTGTCTTTATCGGGCCTCGTCTTATTTCCCTAGTGCCCGACCCCCATCCCCCATCAGCCCCTGCTCTGTTATGCCGCCAGCCAACGACCCACCCCCCGTACCATGCACCAGCCTGCCACACACACACACACACACACACACACACACACACACACACACACACACACACACACACACACACACACACACACTCCTTACTCCACCGGCGAGTCCATTGAGAACACCAAAAAGGTTAGGATGATTTAGGACAACATGTGTAGACGAATGAGGGAAAAAATAAAAAAAAGGGACACGTCCATATGGTGCACACAGCGGGCAGCGTCTAGCCTAAATTTCAATTTCAACCCACGTGGACTAAATAGTGCAGCGTGCAGCGATTGGTCGCTACATTCGAGCAGCTGTTCTGTGCCAGATCAGACTGGCGTCTTCAGTGAGAAAGTGAAAGGAAGATAATAAAGAGACAGAATCAGAAAGAACTGTAGGATCACACACACACACACACACACACACACACACACACACACACACACACAAAGAGGAATATATAGCGGGAATTGACTTTGAAAATACATGAGAGATCACATAAGAAGGACAGAAGGGCAACATCATAACTCCTTGCTTTCAACCAACCACCT
Source organism: Pangasianodon hypophthalmus (assembly GCF_027358585.1). NCBI lineage: Eukaryota > Metazoa > Chordata > Actinopteri > Siluriformes > Pangasiidae > Pangasianodon > Pangasianodon hypophthalmus. Next base: position 6,992,244 of record NC_069720.1, read on the forward strand.
ACACACACACACACACACACACAGACACACACACACAGACACACACACACAGACACACACACACAGACACACACACACTCATCTATCCACATGCTGATCTACCCACCCACTCACCCACAAACACAAAACACACACACCCCCACACACCACTTATGGCGATCCTGTTTAATATTCCTCTGTGAAGAGAGGTCACCGACAAGAAACAGACGTCTTCCCGCTGCACCAACACACCTCATTGCCTCTGATAAAGGACTTGCGTGTGTATTTTAGCAGCACACGTGCTATTCTGGACTTATTCTGTGCATAAGTCCATGATAATGACTGGAATTAAATCATGATTTTGCACAACCGTTTGGACAATACAGAAACATGCAGCTTTACTGTTCATGCTGCTGTTTTAAATCAACAGAAAATAGCCTTTTGTTAGTCTTATTAATTTGAATGCATACATACAGCATAAACTTGAAACAGACAATTAAAAATGAATACAGTCACTGAGCTAAGCAACATCTGTTAAGATCAACACCATTGCAATAAATGATGTTAGTTTATTAGTTTTTTGAGTTCTTTATTAATTAACATATAAATAAATAGTGTAGTATACACGCATATGTAATTATCCAGCCTATATTATTTGTGGTGTGTGTGCGCGTGGAAGTGTGTGTGTGTGTCTTGGAAGGAGACATCATAATTTGTGAGAAAGATGAAGGTGAGGAAGGGTGTGCTGAGGTGGTCATGGTGGCCTTTTGCAGGCGTACGCTAAATAGTTCTCCATCAGCCCTCACACCGCTGACTTCTCTAGAGTTAAGTCTCTCTCTCTCTCACACACAGACACACACACACACGAAGGGGATAAGGGCCAGAAAGCGCTGAGCATGAGAGAGCGAGAAAGAAAGAAAAGTGCCAGTGAACAAAAAACAGGTCTATAGAAGCACACGAAGAGACCGAGAGAGACAAAAGGAAGAAGACAAAAGAAAAGTTAAAGCCAGGAGCTGTAAAGAGAGAGTGAGAGATAGAGCACATAAGAACTAGTGTGAGGAGGGAGAGTGTGTGTGTGTGTGTGTGTGTGTGTGTGTGTGTGTGTGTGTGTGTGTTGGAGGGGGGTTGGAGGAAAAGAGCCCGGCCAAAACTGCATCCTCAACACATTTGTGGGAGCTTAGAGGCCGGGGAGGAGGATTGGGGTCGCGCCGAGGGGAGAAAAGCCCTGAACTCAGCAACCAGCGCAACTAAAACCGCCAATTAGAAAAAGTTCCTGCGCTGATCCTCTGCTACAAAACTGCAAGGCCGTCAACACACCACTCCGCTATTGCTGAGACAACCAAACGAGCCCAGCAAGGGCTAGGAGGGGGGATTCAACAAAAGACGGATGACAGAACAGATGGAGGAGGAGAATTCAGCGTAAAGGGGGAATAAAAATGGAGGCGTGTGATAGCTGGTGTTCCGTCCGAGTACAAGTGTGTAATTAATTGAACCAGAGTTCAGCCTCTGGAGTAGGAAGTCTAAGGTAGTGGTTTCCACCGCCAGTCCCTATTCATGCTCTAAACCATACTCTAACACCATGATCTGCCTCATGGAGTCGAGTCAGGTGTGTTAAACACGCTGTGTTCGGAGACGTCCTAAGCGACTCCTCTACATTCGGGTCATTGAGCAAAGATTCTTCATTTAGGCTGCAAAATCCAGACTGATTGTTTTACTTTTTCAGTTAAACAGAGTTGTTAAGTGAATGGAAAATGGAAGCAGCATCATAAAGTGTGGTGGAGTAAAAATAAAAAAAAAAAATAAAAGTTTTACTCAAGCTATAAGCAGTTGCTTAGGACTCCCAAGCCATAAATTTACGCCTCCTGAGTGGCGCAATGCAAAAGTGATTGCCCTGATTGACTGGAAATCACAGGTTTGTATCCTGGTGATGCCACAGCCATCCGTGGCCAGGAGAGCAAGAGAGCAAAAACTGGCCATGCTTTCTGGTTGGGAGGGATGGCATACACTCTCTCTCTCTCTCTGTCGATCACAATGACTTTAGCCAATTGTGGGATTCTGTGAGCTCATGTATGCGGAAGAAGGTAAATAGTGCTTTCCTCCGGGTGTGTTACACTGCCCTGTGACGCTGAATAAGCTGTAGTTCGAAAAACTTAGAGTGGGCTTTTACTGTCCTAAAACTCTTTGTTCATATTTCTATTTAACAAGCCATGTTTAGCCACGCCACAGCCCAACAATTAGACATTCGAGAAGTCCTTCACATCATTGGAACTTGAGAAGCATCAGAGAAGTGTTGCTTTCCTCTGACCTGATTTACATCAAGCTCCTCCTATCCAGCTGCTTTCATTTTCCACAACCTGCGTTCTCAATTGCCCAATCGGCAGACTGGCTGTAAGAACCACTAGCCAATTCTAGCACAGGAGGCAGGATTTGTTGGAATATGGGTTAGGAGAAAATAAGGCAAAGGTGGAGCTCTATGCATCTTTTCTATTCAGAGGTTATTGATGGATTTCTGGTTTTAGGTGAATACCAGGACCAAGTGTATTGATGGACTGGTTGGTGCCTCTCCTAGGCTTGCCCACTCAGTCTAGCAAAAATCATGCTTCAGGCTTCCAAGTGGCAAACTATCTAAGGTTTCATCATATCATTGGGAGATCACGAGTATGAATTCATATGATGTGACAGCTATCTATGGCTGGGATTTCAAAAAAAGTATAATTGGGCTTTAAGCCTGGGTGGAAAGATGGCTTCCCTATACCCCAATGTGATCTGTGTGGCACTAGCTATTCACCTGTTAGCTCATGTAAGCAGTATAAGGCAGTTAGCTGTCTTCTTCATACGGAATTAATGACGTTGATGTTTACACCAAGGGGCAATGTAGTGACACCAATCCACAAACCTGCAAGCTTTTTTGGTAGGTGGGAGGAAACCGGAGGACCCAGAGCAAAGCCTAACGGATGCACCGAAAACAATGTGAAACTCCACACAGACAGTAACCCAAACTCAGGACTGAACCAGGAACCCTGGAGAGAGGTGAGACTGCAACTCTATCCAGGGCATCTCCGACTGTATGAGCAGCAGTTATGAGAATATGAGGCTTTATGTAACTCGGGAGAAGTATGCGTAAGTCCTCACCCTCCTGGAGTGGTAAAGGGTAGGACTAATTTAGAAAATTGGACAAAAATGTTAAGAATACTAATATCATGTGACACAATTTACACAGGTACAGCATTATTTTTAATAACTATTCCAGATTTTCGTATTACTGTATAACTCTGTAAGTCAGGCAAACCGAACACAAAAGCATGAGGGATACACTAATTCTGGATGTGTGGGTGTGTGTTTGCTCATTCAAATGGGCCATGTTTAGCCTTATTAATCCTGGCTGATGCTCTCCTATGAAGTGCAGATGTCTTTGGCAAGTTCCTGGTAAGCATAGCTCTATAATACACCAGTCTAACACACACAGTAAAGGGATTTGGCTCACTGGAGAGCCACAGCCGTATCATTCCCATTATAACGAATGAATCACAGGGCTGAATTGTAAGGCCTGACAGGGTGTAATAAACATCATAAAACTCAGGTGCTTGTTTATCCTCTGAATACAGCTCAACTCTGATCTTCAGACAAAAGCACATCTGTGATCCGCCATTTTTAAGTAGAGAGCGGAGTGACAGAAGCTACTTTTCAGGGGTCTTCCCTCTCATCCACATTTCTAAAAGCAGTCAGGATATCGATTGGAGACAGCCTCTCTGCTCAAGTGTGAAGTGAATAATTGAAGAACGAGTGAGACAGAAAGACTGAAAAAGAGAATATAAGACTAGCTGGATGACGCAGGACACAAAGGCAAGAAGAAAAGACAAGAAAACGATAGTAAGACGTGATATTAAGGGGAAAAGTGTGTAGGATTTATGGTTGGGTGGAGAAGGAAAGCCTTTCTATCTACACACTTTCTCATCTCAGGTATGAGTGTGTGATGGCAAAATTTCCTAACACAAGCAGAAAAAAGTGCAAAGTCAGGAAACGGGTGTGTGCATTTTTTTTTTATTTAGTAAGGGCTTTTTCCAGTAGTGAAGCTCGTAGGTTAATTTGCTCTCCCCCCACCTCTTTATAGGCACACTGAGATAAAGTTAACTAAATCTTATTTTTTCCTCTGATCCTCCAGGTCAGCACAAAAAACAGCAAAGGACGAAAGAAATAAACAAGCCTGATGATGGATTGAGAGAGAGAGACAGAGAGAGAGAGAGTGACTGAGAGAGAGTTAAGCTCTGTGCAGTTTCTCAGATTCGTCTGCGCACAGAAGTGCTGTGTTAATCTCCACACCAAACACAGGAGTTGGACTGATAAGTACAGACTGATAAGCAAGGAATAAAACACTTGGGGGCGTGCTGTTATAGGAAAATAATCAAAGACAGAGTGGTATAATGTAGCCAGACGCAAAACTAAGTTACTGTTACCAACCCGGTGTGGATTATTTTCCAATAACAGCATATCTGGAATTGTTTTATTCCTTTATACCACAATTTACCAACCATTACAATTTTGTCATTTATGAATGAACAACACATTCATGGTGGAAAACTTACAAAGCGCTGACACTGGAGACTTCTTCCATAAATGTTAAATAAATGTCTCCTTACAGAAAGCTTCAACATATTAACAATGATACATTATTCTTTGTTCAGTAACACATCTTTTTATCCTTTTATTAGTGGCCTTACATTATGTGGAGCATCTGCAGTACAAGTCCCTGTGAATGAGTTGTTACTATAGAAACAATAACATATTAGAATGAGCACATTGATATAAACCAGTGACTTGCCTTGGAGCCGACTGTTATAGAAAATTAATCCACGCCTTCTGACCAGTCGGATTTGGGAATTCAGCAGCACTGCGGTATAACAGCATTTTAATTACTAGTCTTAAACTAAGAGCTAGTTGGTACTCATTATTCTGTAGTGTACAGTTGTATTTAGTGGTGCAGGATTTCTAACTGTTAAGTGATGTTAAGCTTGTTGCTATTATGTATTTTAAATTATTTTCTGTTATAACTTTTCCAGCATTTTTTACTACTAGAGTATTTAAAAAGTACGATCAAGTGCAGAAGTTTATACTCCCTATGGTTTCTGAATGGAGAATAATTAAACTGTAAATAATTTTAAAAGTTAAGAAATTCTAAGATGATAAAAATGCAATGTAGGCATGTCCTACAACATGACAACAATCCAAAACATAAAGCAAACATGTTTGAAACAAAGTTTTGCCTTGGCCCTGTAAGTCTCCAGACCTTCTAAAGAAGGCAGTATGAGTCTTAACAGGCATGTCAAAGAGAAAAATTACAAATTAGACGATCCAGAAGCTGCTCAGAGGATATGAAAGAATTTAAAGAGTGAACATACAAGTTTAGAGAATACTTCTCTCACATTTTGAACTGATTTTTTTCCACTATTAATATCTTAGCTTACACTATTTGAGCATTTTTATCTCTCATGATAACAAGAAACATTTCTAAAACCTAGTAAATTAAATGTCTTATTGTTACAAACTTCGTAATTTTGTCATAATGGTGTGTAAACTTTTGCACTCAGTCTATAGTCAGTGATTTCGGTTATTAAATTATCTGGTTTAAGTCACTTAAAACCAAAATTTAAGAAATACATTCCAATGTTTCAGTGCTCCTGTCAAAGCCACACCCACAGTGCAAGAGGCAGAGCCTAAATTATGAACCCACTTTTTCCTGATTGGTTTGATGGTGGCGGTCTGCGTTATTTGCTCTTTGTCTTGTTTAGAACAAGGGGAACCACAGAAACCGGAGTTTTTCCTCTGACCTGATTTGTTCGAAATCTACTGAAATGTGATTACAGTGTTCAGACTTTAAAACCACTGACTTCATCTTTAATGTAGTATCAGTACTGAGGCAAAATTTTACACACCACCAAACAAGCTGCTCAGAAAGAGACGTTTCTCTGCACTGCCATGTTTTCACATTTCAACCCAGTGTCCAGTCCATGACACTAAAAGTCAGCATGAGTCAGCAGGAGCTCAGTTACGGACAGCGATACGTAACAGTTTTACAGGATGGCCTGTGGAGTCTATTTGATTGTGCTCACAGATGAATGTTCAGTCTGGGAGTAAATGTGATCATGACAGACAGCGTTGCTCAAGGTTCGTCTGCTCATAACACGGCTAGTATTGACTATTCCCAGTATTCAACTGGCACCATTAACCTGCGTCCCACCACCACCACCACCACCTCACATGCTCTGCTCTCCTCTCTTTTCTCTTTTCACTTCTCCATCTTTTTCTCACTCTTCTTTCCACTCGTCTCATTTCTACTTTCACTTACACGCTCCTTTCCTGCCTCCTCTCTTTCCTAGAAATTCTTTAAGGGCTGCATATGGGTCGCTGTACCGCATCCTGGTATGAAGTGCTTTTATAATTATAACCTCTTCTTTTCAGAGTTGTGTCCATTTCAACTTTCAGACACCTGCTTGTCCTTGACAGGACTAATAACCGCAAACAAACATGGCCCCTCTCTCTCGCTCTCAATCTGTGTGTTTTCGAAGGAGTTTTGGCCGCCCTGTTTTCTCTTTTTCGCAGTGTTTCGCAGCTGGAGCATGGCAGGAGCAGCGTGCCACTGCGGGTAAAAACTGCGGCATATTGCTGGTGAGATGATGCAACTCGAAGACATTCAGCCCAGCCCGGCAGTCCAAGAAAGCCTTCAATGCCACGAAAAAAACAAGACCTTATGAATATCCACATTTCACTGTGCAACCCAACTGGGTCAAATAAGGTGTCGTGACTAAAATTCTCTCTGCAATATACAATAAGCTGAGAGTAGCTAGTATTCTTTAAAACTTTTCTGATTGTGAACAGCTATTAATAATGTGTTTTGAGTGAAAGATAGTGATGCAAAGCTTTCCAGGAGTGATCCATTCATGCCTTTCACTTGGAAAACAAAAAATAAATCTGATTTAATCCTTTCTTCAAGGTGCAGAGCAGGATCTTTATATACAATCAGAATAAATTACCGAGATTAATTAAGGAGAATAGATTTAAGCATGGCTTTTTACACTTAAATCCTTATTTAACCCTCAACTTTTTAACCCTGCAGCAATTTGTTTTCCCCTAAATGACCTTTATTGCACAACTCAAACACACCACAGCAAGAAATCCCTCAAACAGCAGTTTGTGACAAATGAGCGTTGTGAAATGTGCAAGATTCCCCACAGAAACCATCGTTAAATCCTGCACAGCTCTCTCTTCTCTTTCCTTTATGAAACAGGAGAGAGAAATGCGATAGATATTCTACTGCAGAGGAGAGATTACGCGTCTTACAACCTATTTCATCTTCTTACAACCTATTTCATCATTACTGAGAGCGCGCCAGCGCAAGAGTGAGAGAGACAGAGTGGAAAAAATAGACTCTCCTGATCCCCCCCTCCTTCCTCACTGCCACCCCAAAGTCCTCTTCCCTCCCTCCTTTGTCTGTCGTTCCCTCTCTCGAGACCTTCGGTCCCTTTATCTTGTGGAAGCTTTCAAACTTGTCCCTCCGGATCCCTGGCGCGTGCCTACACACAGTCGGCCACGGCGCTCCATACTCACTGCGAAGAAAACTCAACACACTCAATTGGTTCAATGTGTAAATATTATTATTTGTCAATTCTAAAATCAGACACAGTTAATTAACTCGGGCTGGGAACAGGAAAGGACGTTCACATTGGACACTGTTGCCACAACGAGAAAATGTGCACGGTTAAACACACATAAGTTAATGATCACCTTGAGCGTGTATTTACTCATAGCCACCTGACACATAGCAGAGGAAAGCCTATAAAGATGTAGCTCATTAAGCTTCCTGATAGTGTGTGGGCGTGAAAGTCTAAGTTAGATGATGGGTGCTACACACATAAGCATAATACAACTTCTGACGCAGAGGCATGTTTGTGTGCGTGTGCTTGTGTGTGTGCGCGTGTGTGTGTAAACAAGGCGTGATGAGGCAGAGAGCTCTGGCAATTCCTTCACAAATGGTGATAAATCTGAGGCTCCTAACTCACTAAACGCTGCACGCCATTCATTCGTCCTTATAACTGCAGCCACTAAACATATATTTATTAAACAGGACGGGGACAGACGGAAGGCACTGCTGAGACAGGAGGAGAAAAGGAAGGAGGGTGGCGCATCACTCATTCTGAGAACTTTACGGCAAAAAATGTGCCGCTGAACCTCATTAATAAATTAAGGTTGCTCTTCCAAAAAAAGACAGATGACACATTTTTCAGCGCCTCGCCAAGTTCCAAATCTGCTTGCTTCCCTCTTACTACACCTGGTGTGAACAGAAATAAAGGAACAATGCTTCCTTCTATTTCAATAATACAAGCCAACACAACTGCATGACCCAAGATCTCTATAGAATGTAACTTAACATAAATCAGCAGTGACTGCAGTCCAGACAGTCATTTTATTCATTGTCATCATCTTTGCTCTGGAAGTGAAAAAGCAGAAGAGGAGTAGTTTAAAAAAAAAAGGAGGTTAGACTACCTGTTAGCAGAAAGAGGAAGCACAAAAACTGCCATCTGTTGCAAAACTCATACTGTAAATGCAAACCATCACATTTCTTTTTTTTTGTGCAGTGGTGATGCAAGGGTCGCATTTTTTCCTCCGAAAGTTGCATGTACAGCATTCAGTGCTGGGAAGTAAGCAAAAACAGAAAAACACTTGCTTTAAGCTAACACTCATTCAGACATCTGGCTGGAATGCTACACTATCACAGAGGAACCCATTTTTGAGCCATTTAATACTTGCAAAAAAAAATTTTTTTTTTAAAATAAAATCTGGTCTTTTTGAGACAACAAGGTGCTCAAACTCTATCAAATACTACACAAAATGGACTCCACGCAAGTCTATAAAAACTTTATGAATTAAAAGAGAGAAGGAATTTAAATGTGCATGCATGTTTAACAACGTGCATTATATGGATCATCTGGAAAACTTCTCTAAAACATGTACACTCTTGCATGCACACACTTACAAGCATGCTCCATAAACCTGCTGCATACGTTTAACACTTCAGTCTAATCAAACTCATAAAATAGCAAGCTAAGTAACAAGTGAAAACGCCATCTGTCAAGTGAGGAAGCTTTTCAGTTGCCTCAGCATTTTTCTTCTTGAGGGAAAGAACGAGAGAAAGAGAGAGAGAGGGAGAGAGGGAGAGAGAGAGAGAGAATGCCTTGAAGACAAAACCGTTCTTGTTCTTCTCCTCCATCTCGGGCCGGCCCCATCGCACATTCTTAATCTTATCTCTTTCTTTCCTCTGTTGGCTTTTCTGTTCAGCCATCAGCACATTCTGCCCATCAGCATCGGTCAGTGCTCAATTAAGCTGGAGAAAGTGAATGTGGAGCAAAAATTGCACTGCCTAAAGTGCAGCCTAAGTACTCGGCTGATCAAATTACACTTGTTCCTCGGCCTCTCAACCGGACCATTTGCGCTGCTAATTGCAGCACCACCACAAATTACAATTCAAATTTTATCAGACGATTTGGGGATAATATGCTGGATGTGGCTCTTAAAAGGGAGGATGTCTCTCTGCAAACTCCCTTTACATGTTACTCCTGTAAATCAATCTGTTAATTGATTTGTAGAGGAAAAAAAAAAAAACAAACAAATTGAGCATCGTGGCAATTAGTTTAGAGTCTCTGGGCCTTTCCACTTCCCGTCATGAGGAGCGTGGCTCTCCATGAACCATGATGGAGATTGACACTGATTTATTTTTTAACGTATAACCATCTGTTGAGACTTCATAACATTGAGATAGACATTCGAGAAAATTCATCAGTCCCAGAAATATATATAAAACAAATCAACACACAATGCTTGGGCATTTTGCAAGGTCCTCCTGCTAAAGTCCAGACAATCTGCGCAGAGGCATCCGAGTGCCTCCATGTCATCAACACCGAGACTCCTTGTACCAGGGTCTCACCCCAAACCACAGACACGGGGCTGATGAATCAGCATCTTAACCCCAAGCCAAAATGACTACAGACCCATCATCTCTCAAATAGAGGCACAAATTATCCATCAATAAATCAGCACAGGAATTGTCTGATCACATGCCTTCAGTCTGTTTCAGCAACTGGGTAGAATCACACAGGCAAATGGAAAAAAAACCCTCAGCAGTGAAGTGTGAATTTATATCCCTGCTGCTGCTATAATGAGCGACCTCACACGAAAACAACAGACATCATGACCACGGGCTACAACCTTCTGGAAATAGTAAGCTTAACATCATCGTGCTATTATTAGCTACCTAGTTACTACTACGTTGGCAAACAGGGTGGGATCCTGGCTGTCATTTTCAGTTCCTGGTGGGAAATAACAAGCTAGCTAACTCCGAAACCTGTTCCATGATGTCTCCTGTCTTAATGTTACCTCCGATCTGAGAGCTGAGGGAGCTGAGGGAGCTGAGGACGCGAGATGAGGTGAGATTAGAGCAGATGAGATGGGATGGTGGTATCTTCTTGTTTTTTGTTTTTTTTTGCCAGGTCTGAATAATGAAACAGCAGGTTATAACCCTTAATATTAAATGAACAAGTCTAGATCTGTGTATATGTGTGTGTGTATATATATATATATATATATATATATATATATATATATATATATATATATAGAGAGAGAGAGAGAGAGAGAGAGAGAGAGAGAGAGAGAGAGAGAGATAGATAGATAGATAGATAGATAGATAGATAGAGGTTGAACAGAGGAAGATTAGGAGATCTGGTTGTTGTTTTTTTGCTCACGTTTTCTCGCTACTATAGGAGCTAACGCACATACATAAAAACATAAAAACACACACACACATCGTACTCAAAGCGACCACATCACATTCTTCCAGAGAACATCTAAACAAACACATCTGCACACACCTGGACTAATTGTTCGGGAAAATAAGCTCATACTCACTCCAGTAATGTGCCCTTTGTGTAGCGGTTACAGGGCTGCTCTGGGTGGATGTCCAGCCGAGACAAACACGGCGCGGCTCGGTATGACCCCGTGATGATGATCGTGATGAATCAGCACGGCTTAGAGCGCCTTTAAATAAGCGAAGCTCTTCGCTTGTCGCTTTCGTAACACACTGACTGACACACACACACACACACACACACACACAGAGCTCCGCGCGCGCACACACACGCTGAGACTCGAAACGCCAAAGCGTGCGCACTCAGCAAAACAGATCCGCGAGCCAGCGAGTCTGACACGACGCGACCGCCTGCGAGTGTCAGCTAACTCGGGTCCTTTCACCTCGCTCAGAAAAACCACAAAACCAAAAAAACAGCGCCGTTTACTCACCAAATGTGAACGGGGAGCGTCTCCGGCACTGGCACGGGTTCAAAAGTAGAAGTTTGAGGCGGCGGAGGTGAAGTTTTTTGCCGACGCTGCTTCGGAAATTGTTGTAACACTCCCACCTTCTCCTTGTTGATCCGCTTTCTCTTGTGCCGAGGAGGCCAGACGTCATATGATGTTTGGTCACGTGGTTTCATTCATGAAGGATCTACGCAACTTGGAGAGGAAGTCTTAAAGGGACAGGTGCACATTAAAAACGCCACCTGTTAGCTTATGTGAAATGTAGGGTGAATTCAGACAGTTTTTTTTTTTCCGCCATGTCTACGCTTTCTTGCTTTCGTGCTATTTATATAATAGAGCCATGGTAGAGCAGGCTCTGGATTACTAACCAGAAGGTCAGGGTTCAAGCCCCAGTAGCACCAAACTGCCTCTGTTGGGCCCTTGAGCAAGGCCCTTAACTCTATCTTTTCCAGGGATGCAAGGATATGTGAAAAAAATAATTTGATTGTACTGTAATATATATGTGAGAAATAAAGGCTGTAAGAAATTTCTGAAATACTCAAAGTGTAGACTATCACGTGAAGGAAAGATATTTATGTCGTGTTCTAAAGAAGCATGGTTTACCCTTTTGTCAAGACTGACTAAAGATTTTAAGGTAGGACAGATGACGTGTTAATGTCTTTTGGGATACATGATTTCATTGATTTACGCCTTTAACTTCATCCTTAGTGACACTTTTAAAATGTTATTTGTATCATATTTATTCATAGAATCAACAGATCAATAACAGAACTTCTCCAATTTTATCATCAGTATATTGTAATATTGTATGAACACAGTAGGCTAAGTCAAATTTACATATCAAGATCAAACCAAACCATGTTTGGAAATTTGGGACATTTAAAAAAAGAAAAAAGATTACATTATAATACATATGCACATGATTTTAGATAAATTTATGCTTATTTTGTTACAGTAGTGCATCTTATGCATCATAAATACGTATAACACATTAGTTATTACAGTTATATAACCTTATTGGGGGGGAAACTAGACAAAACATATCATTCGTCCTACCTTAAGATTTTTGGGGTAACTTCCTGTTTGATGCTGATTACACCCACTTATATGATGATGCATGAATTTAGTCATGTTATTTACATCAAGCAGTAAATGCTGTTGAGTTACACTGTCCCAATTAATCTGATGTCCCAATATACCAGAATTTGCCCAATTTATGTTAAATAATGGTTACCTGAACTATTTCAACAAAACAGATGAAATAATATTTTTTTAAATCTTACTTTACTTGTCATGTAATCAATATGCTAACCAGAGCAGGCTATAGGGGTATGGCGGAAAATTAATGGGAAATGGAATGAGCTGAATTATTCGGTTATGGGGGTTGTCTCCATGGGAAGAGTTCTGGACATATATTACTGTAAGGTCTCAAACTGAATAGACAACTATTTTGTGTTCTGTCTTGCATTGTATTTTATTACATGGTTAAAATGTGCCTTTAAAAATCTGTAACCTTGCATAATTATGGTAATGTTGTATTTCTGTTACCTATCAGCCTTCCAAAAAAAGCAACAAAAACATCAATTAAAAATAAATAAATAAATAAATAAATAAATAATTTGGTTATGCATATCCAGTTCTTCTCTTATATATGGGTATATATGCACACTCAGTAGCAATATTAAAATAAATATAAAGGTTAAAAATGTGGTCTTAATCAAATAGTTCAGACAGACTTTGTTGCCACTCTGATGTCACTGTGAAAAGTGCACTTTTATTGCAATCAACCCAAAATTTTTCTTTTTTTTTTTAGGATTAACAGCAGCAAAAGAAACTATGTATGTTCATGTTAATGGTTCCCTTTTAAAAGTCTATTAGAACATTAGTGGTTATATTATTACATAGACATTGTCCTTCTTGAACCATCAACTGCTCTAATTAATAGCTCTAATAAATATCAACTGCTCTAATTAAAAACTACAACAATTCAAGTTTGGGACCAGGCATATGAAACTATTCCTGACTGCCTAAGACATTACCCACAAAAGATGAAGATAGAAGTAATGCATTGCAGCTTGGATAAGTAGTGTATATATACAATTTATGTGACTGGTTCTAATTCATATCATAATGGCAGTTTTATTCTCCACTTTTATATTCACCAGGCTTAATATTTATTTCTCCACCTCTTTTTCTTTGTATTTCTTTAAAGTAAAGAGTTACACATCTACTCTGTGTAAAGATCACCACTTTTTTACATTTAATGTGTATCTTTACACTTTACCTGGTTTGTAAAATGAAATAAAATATACATTTTACACAGATATAAGCCACGTGAAGTGCGTTTCAGCTTCTCTGTCACTGCTAAAATTGGAGTATAACTCTTGCATAGATTTGTATGTTATGTCATTTCCTGCCTTCAAAACATATTGAAAGAATTGCAGTCATTTAGGGAGTCAATGAAGTCATCAAACCCTATTGTGCAAACAACCATATTCCCAGAACTAGTGCTCAAGACAATAGTTCATAAATCAGGTATGACCTGTACACTATTTATCTTAGTACATAATAGTGGTGTTTGCCACATTCCCAGTTTTGTCCTTGGGTTCTCAGACCAGCAATTGTTGCAGGCAGAGTCCTCTTTAAATGTAAAATTAATTCCACAGGCCCCCTCAGCACTGCTTTACCTAACTAAACAAATATTAAACTTGTTATTTCAATGTGTACAATAATATTTTAATATATATTGGAGATATAGAGTTTTCAGACATAAAGTATTTTTAAACCCTGAACTTTCCACCAAGAGCTTTCCAAGAGCTTCAGTTAATGATCACATCAAACATCAGAATGGGGAATAATGTGATCTCAGTGACTTTGACCGTGGCATGGATGATGGTGCCAGACAGGCTGGTTTGAGTGTTTCAGAAACGGCTGATCTCCTGTGATTTCATGCACAACAGTCTCTAGAGTTTACACAGAATGGTGCATAAAACATAAAAACATCCAGTTTTATTGAGAGAGGTCAGAGGAGAATGCCCAGACTGGTTTCAGCTGTCATTAAGTCTTCAGTGGCTCAAATAACTACTCTTTACAACTGTGGTGAGCAGAAAAGCATCTCAGAATGCAAAACATATCAAAACCTCAGGTAGATAGGTTGCAATAGCAGAGGATCACGTCGGGCCAAGGACAAAAACTGGAATCAGAGGCTACAGTGGGCACAGGAACACAGAAATTGGACAGTTGAAGATTGGAAAAAGGCCAGGTGTTTTTCATTTGTCCAGTTTAGGTGAGCCTGTGCCCACTGTAGCCTCAGATTCCTGTTCCTGACTGACAGGAGTGGAGCCTGATACATATCACAGACACCCTGTCTATGCTTCCCGGAACCCATTTTGAGAACCACCGCTCCAGACAATCCGCCTTTTAGGTCTCTCCGAGTTCCCAACACCTAAGACATCAAGAGTGCTAAATACATCAGGCTTTCCCAATTCAAGTTTTGGAGAAGTGTTGTTCAGAACTGTTTGGTAGTTACCTGGCTACCAAATATGCACATAATGAATCTGGTGAATTGAAGTGGGGTCTTTGTTCAAGTAAAGAGAATCAGGAATGGAAGAATGGAGTATATGGTTCAGATGTGTTTGGAGTTGGTAAAAAAAAAAAAAGGGGGATTGTCTGTTTATTCAGGTGGATTCAATCAGTCATGCTGATTGGTTATTTTAGATTGTGCCGGACTAGACTAGAGTGGTGATCTTCAGGAAAAGGTTCACCATACAAAAAAAAAAGCTGTTCTTAGTCTCTGTTTAGCAAACACACTTTTTAAGAGTTTGTGGAAGTGCAACGTGTCAACCCCTATGTGTGGACGCATATCCATGGCAGGGCTTGTTCAAGGGGTCTTTTGTGAGCTATATAGAATGAATGCTGGATTTACTCAAAGCACAGACATCTTCCAGCCTAATTATATCTGAGCAGAGCTCTGTTTGCTCTCTGTGTGTGAGCTCAGTGCTCAGCCCGGCTGGAGCAGCCAGCTCCAGGAAAGGAAGCCAAAGTGATGATTCACTGCGGCTGCAAGCAAGCAGTCTTACCCCGTGTCAGACCTGCCCTTCGTTTCCTTTTTTCCCCTCCTAGCCACCAGCTGCACAGCAATGATAAAATTTTACTTCACAGACCCATTTCTCTTTTTTCTCCCCCCACCTTCCTGGTACCTTCTTTCTGAGTACATTGATGCTGATGTGGTTTTTGCAGAGACACGAAGGGTGGGCAGGGTGATAAGGTACCTAAAAAGGAGAAAGCACAGGTTCTTGAACAAATGGTACTGTTTCTTCTGGTTGACAGAGCAAGATGGCTGTGAAGAATGATTAAAGCCAATGACATGGCAGTTACAGCTCCTTTTTTTAAAATAATAAGACAAGGCAGGTGCCGAGACCAAGAAAGGGGTGCCGAGGCCAACATGTTTTAAAGAAATAGCATCTTAATAGAAGCTGTTTGAGTGAGGAGTTATCAGTGTTTTAGACTGATGAGGCAGACGAGGTGTCACCTCAGGAATAAAAGAGGGATTAGCTGCACACTTTAGTGCCTACTTGACTTCCCATCATGCACGCAAATAAACAGTGGCCCCCAGAATGTGCTACACAAGGCCAGTATTTCTAATCGCCACGCTGACACTGGAACTAATCCTGCTGCCGCTTGTCATTCAGAATACTTGAGGGATATGAAAACATCTCCCTCAAGAAGAGACAGGCACTTCCCATGTTTCTCATTATCACACTTTTCTATAGTGAGGAGGGTTAATCGGTTCTGCACATTTGCCAGCAATCTGTGTGTGGAATTGTTTGGAAATTAACTGGATTTATCACAGGTGCAAAAACATAAATGGGCCTAATAGAGTCCCAGGAGAAATGCCTGTGACCTTGTGTGGCTTTTGGAGAAACTACCATAACATACTTGTATATTATAGAATATGGCACGCTTCAATGATGTCATTGTTCACTTCCAATGATGTGCCAGAGTGCCCCCTCTTTCCCAAATTGTGCTGTTGGTTCATGGCTTCTTCAGTGTGCAGTCTGACATGTGGGTCATCCCCAAGGTGTCCCGTTGCAAATGACGCTGACAGTGGAGTTCTAAAACAGGCAGCCTGTCTCTCCAGGCGGCGAATCGTGCCTTCTCTCCATGTCAGCCGGTCAGAAAAAAATCTATACAAAATTCTGTCCTATAAATAGCCAAGACTTCTGGCTGTCTCGGTTACTACCAGTACCAGCAGAGTTGGCAGCACACCTTCTTCACCACATAAGAAATTTCATACTCTAGCAACACACACAGAGAGAATACAGGCACTCTGTGAGGTGATACAAAATAATGTGCAAAATGTATTTTTCTTGGCTGTAACCCTAGCTATATATTTTCCATCTTGGTAAACGACTATTATCTCTGATGTTAAAGGGGAAATTTATGAAAGTTGATGCAATATTTTCTATTATGCAATGCTGTGTGGTTTTGTCTGACAGTAAAATGCACAATGGAAGGAAAAACAAGGCTCCTTGCTCAAGATACTACAGGTAGAAAGAATAATTTTGGTGATTTTTCAGACTTTTAGACAAACTGCATATGTAAAATGTCTTATCTTAAACTGGAGTAATGAAACTATCAACACAAAAGTGTTTATTTCACTGTTTGTACACTCACTTTTTGTCCATCACATTTGAAACATTATCTAAGCTTTTTATGTGTCATTATGATATACATGACGATTTTCTTTTTAAACCTCATAAACCACACTAACTAGAGTTGTGAAATCGTATTGTATTTTTAAACCCCTTTTCCTAAAATTCTCAAAAGCTTTTTTTTCTATATTCAGAAAAATAAATTCAGTTTCTAGATGACCTGCATGAATTTTTTTCACATTACTTTCTATCACTATTTAGAAGGATATTACAGAAGAATTTCCCAAAATGTTTATAATGGTTGGATTTCCATTAGATTTTATGCTGAAAAGTGATAAAAAAAAATAATAAATAAAATTTCTACCTGGCTGTGGCATTTTCTTGGTTAAACAGTGAAGAAATTCTTTTCCAACAAACCTTTCTGTTAATGTTTCTCTCTAATGTAATCTCTCTTGAGATCATTTGAAATAAACTAAAATGTATTAAGGCTAAGTATGCAGATATCATTAGAAAATGCACATTTTGCATAAATAAATGTAAATTCTTGAAAAATTTTAAATGCAAAAATAATTATGAGAATATCAGTGATCAGCTGGCCAATACTGATTGCAATATCTAATTTGTTTTTAAATTATCCTATTTACCAGTAGTGTCTTGCTTTAACTTGAGATTATACACTGTATCTTGTTAAAAGACAAATGAATTTAAAGGGAAATGTATGAAATTTGCTGTGAGTGTCAAATGGAATAAAGTCCCATTATGCAATCCTGTAAGTTGTGCTTTACAGTAAAATGCAACAAGGAAGGAGAAACGAGGCTCATGGTGCTCTTGCACAACATTTTTTCTGATGCACACTGATGACAGTTTTTCCTGCAATACCTGTTTTACAAGCATTCATAACATTTTTTTTGCAGATTTGGGGCTGTGCTACTTCCTTTGCAACTGAAATAATTTTTAAAAACCTTAAGAATGTTAAGAACCTTTTTAATAATGTAGGTGAATATGTTTGAAAAGTTGGCTAATCCAAATGAGAAATTGAAGAGGCAAAAAATCTCATTTATAACAAAAATACAGTCCTTCATTATTAGAAGCAGCAATATGGTTTGCAGGGGGCACTCAGGTGGCTATCAGGGGTCTCAGAACAGACCGCTCCCAGTCTAAGGTTTGTATTAAGCAGATATGACCCTTGCGGATGTTGGAACATGAAACAGGTCACATGTGGGGTCCTTTTGGCTGTGTTGAATTAATGATTCCAAAACCTGTGATCTCCTATCCAGGGTGGCAGAACAAAACAGTGACCCTAGCACACAGTGTAGATTTAACAGGGTTGACAGTGACATAGAAAATCACCCCCATATCATGGTCTAGATGTCCCAAAGCTAAGTGTCGGTTATCCCTCTTGCAAAAGGATCAACTTCTGGGATCAGAGGGATTGCCCCAATCCTAGCAGTAAAATGGCTGACATACACTATATTGTCAAAAGTTTGTGGACACCTGACCATCACACCTATATGTGCTTGCTGAACATCCCATTTCAGATTTATTCCCCCTTTGCTCTTGTTATAATCTCCACTCTTCTGGGAAGGCTTTCCACTAGATTTTGGAGCGTGGCTGTGGGGATTTGTGTTCATTCAGCTACAAGAGCATTAGTGAGGTCAGGCACTGATGTTGGGTGAGGAGGTCTGGGGTGCAGTCAGTGTTCCAGTTCATCCCAAAGGTGTTCAGTGGGGTTGAGGTCAGGGCTCTGTGCAGCACACTCAAGTTCTTCCACTCCAACCTTCTCAAACCATGTCTTCATGGAGCTCGCTTTGTGCACAAAGATGGAACATATTTCAGCCTCTTAGTTCCAATGAAGGGAAATTGTAATGCTACACCATACAAAAACATTCTAGACAACTCTGTGCTTCCGTGAAACAGAACATGCTACAGTTTCTTAATGGAGCTTTGCTCTGACACACGTGGGTTTCCTGCAGGTTCTACAGTTTCCTCCCACAAACTTGCACTAGGTGGGTTGGCTACAATCGACTGGCCATAGGTGTGAATGAGTTTGAGTAAATGTCCCATCCAGGGTGTATTCCTGCCTTGCATCCAGTGTTCCTGGGATACACTCCGGATCTGCATGATCCAGCTCAGGATAAAGCGAGTAAATAAAAATTAGTAAATATTAGATTTACTAATAATGCAGTGCACATGAATCATTTCAAGTAAAGCATTTAGAAATCATATATTTCTATTTTATTATATTAACAAATTATAGTATACCTTATAAGCTAATATAACCCTGTTATTCAGCCTCAAATCTTAAAATCATTAGCTTTGCAGTTGCTGGTCTTAAATGTGTATTGTCCTTTAAGTGTCTGAGAGAATTTTAGAATAAAGTGAGGGGAAAACAAGGGCAGACGTAATTAAAGACTTGGAAGACAATGGAAAATCCGTATAGTTTGTTGTAGTCATGGTAATTCTGTGGTTAAGGTTTTTGCGTTAGTTGCAGAAAAGTAGTGAATTCAAATTCCAGACCTGGTCCCCCAAAATAAGACCTTTAACATCTAATCTGCTCAGCTTTATAATTCATTTTTAAGATGCTTTTGGGGGAAAAAGAAAGCATAGTCCATGAATAAAGGTAAATGAGATAAAAGCCATTTTGAAGGGATAAAATGCAATGAAAGCCATTTCCCAATATCTCAGGAACTTATTAGACACTATTCCACTTGCAGGGGCTCAAAGGTGCACTTTAAGAACTGAACAGCCAGTACTGAAAAACTGCAAAAAAAAAAAGAGTCTGTTCACATTTACAGATCAGGCTTTTAGATGGACCAGGCGAATAATAGCCCGAAGCAGAAATGATGATGAGCACTAACAAAAT
Organism: Pangasianodon hypophthalmus; assembly: GCF_027358585.1. Lineage (NCBI taxonomy): Eukaryota > Metazoa > Chordata > Actinopteri > Siluriformes > Pangasiidae > Pangasianodon > Pangasianodon hypophthalmus. Next base: position 7,012,101 of record NC_069720.1, read on the forward strand.
GTACTTCATGCAAAAGCCACTGAATATTTCATTGTGGCTGCATGAAGGAAGTAGCATTGCGATTTGTAGAGCTGCCATTAACTAACTAAAAGATTGCTTAATTTTCATTGTTCATGAGGCAAAGCTTTTATTGTGCTAGATTTCAAAATGCTCAAGGCAAGACTGAAGCTCCAAAACAATTCTAGTGGTCGATCTGTGCAACATCTAATATCTCATGATCAGCTGAATATCTACAACGTGGTACTGTTTCTTAACAGGGTAAATCCAAACAGATGTAATCTCAACAGAGAAGAACTATGGCGGTGAAAACACATGGTGTTGAGAGTACAGAGTAAAAACAGCAAATTGTGGACTGTTTTTGGATCTTACAGGCATTAAGATTTGTGCTTGGCACTGCAAATAAATGATAGAGCACACAGGTTATTAAAGGGGTCCTGTAAGGTTGACTAATGGACTTCAGGGAAAGGTTTCCAGTTAATTCAATTACTGAACCATTAATTATGCATACTATCCTCTTGCTATAATTACACACAGGGAACAAATAAATGGAAATTCTTCCTTATCTGAAACTCATTTGGTCTGTGATGTCCTCTCAAGTCAAAATGATTTTTTTTTTCTCTTCGGTCAGCAAAAAAATAAAATAAAATAAAAAAGCTCCAAATAAAAAGGTTTCTTTATTAGAATCAGCACCTTTTAATTCAAGCCTGCAGGAAGCCAAAGCCGTTTCATTCATTACAACACACAGGAACTCCTTATGATATAAAACATGACTAGGTTTCTTCTTTTATTTTCAGAAGTAACTTAATATATAAAGCAAGTATGTTTCCAACTGAGTACTGACTGAGCTGCTTTTTTTATACTTTGATTCATAGCTTTATAAAGGGCTTTAACAAAGAAAAGAGAGCAGACAAGACGTTGCACAAAAAAAAAAAAAAGACCACACATGACTTTTGCACCTTCACTTCCTTCTACAGATGAAGAAATTCAAAAGGTCTTTGTGACTCTAGAACCCTGAAGGGTAGGCGTGGTGAGTCACTACAGTGATTCATCATGCAGCACATATTATATATATATAAAATTATTATGTGCCAAAGTAGAACACTAAGAAAAGAATAAACATACTTACAGTGAATTTGGGCCCTAATATTAAATGTGATTATTTAGAAAATTAAATATTACAAATATGTAGCTGACAAAACAAAATTTGTTATCATTGTTGATTTTTTTTAAAGGACGGGGAGGTACTTAAGAAAAAAATTGATAACGTCACGTAGCATCTGCTGCCTTTAACTCCGGATGCTACTCCCAAGGGAGCGAATGAACTGTCTGCTGCTGCAGGGAGGCACGAGGCGATAGACAGCATGCTGGAAATGCACTTCTGTTCATTTCAGTCTGAGACTGTGTGCGAGTGTGTGTGTGTGTGTGTGTGTGTGTGTGTGTGTGTGTGTGTGTGTACAGTTATGCCAAACTACTTTGTTCAGAATTCATCAGAATAGTAACATCTGCCTGCACCCAAAGGAGCGAATAAAGTAAAGGGATGTATTTGTAAGTGTGCGTGTGTGTAACATTCCTCAGACTTTCTTAATTCCACTCCTGTTGTTGAACATGTTGACTCTGCTCTTGGTTCCCACTGTGGTAGAAGAGACACCAGGCTGCTGCAACACCTTGTCCAGTGTGGTCTTCTTAATAGCAGCAGGTGAGATTTTCTCCTGATCAGCGAGAAACTGTAGTTCCCTGGAAAGAAAAAAAAAAAAAAAAAAGAAAACACAAAGACAGGACGAGTCCACAATTACACGTCATCTCTGAAACAACTGTCCATTGCACCAAAAACAAGTCAGAGACAAAAGAAGAAGACAAAAGACAGAGTGGAGGTACCTGGTCCTGATACACGAAGCCTCCACAGCATTGATGAGAAGGCTCCGGAAGCCACCGCTCTCCAGGAAGTGCAGGGCGTGGATGGTGGCGCCCCCTGGTGAGCACACGTTGTCCTTCAACTGGCCTGGGTGCTGCTCTGAATCCAGGAGCATTTTAGCAGCGCCCTGAAATTGGAAATAATACAAGACATGTTCCTCAGATACAGAACACAGTTCTTATACTAACCACACTAGCATACTGTTTATGATCTACAATAATCTAAACACGCATTGTCCGAAACATCCTGTTCCACTAGAAACTTTGTTTACATTTTATCACATATATAATAATTACTTAAGTACACTGCAGACTGGAAAACAACCAGGCAACGTTTTTCCAATCTTCAACTGTCCAGTTCTGGCAAACTTGTTTCACCGTAGCCTCAGATTCCTGTTCTTGCCTGATAGGTTCAGTGTGTTTAGAGTTGCTTTTCTGTTCACCATGTTTGTAAAAAGTGGTTATCTGAGTTACTGTAGCCTTCCTGCTAGCTCAGACTAGTTTGGCCGTTCACCTCTGACCTCTCTCAGTTTTTTTGCACCGTTCTGGGTGAACTGTTGCGTGTGAAAATCCCAGGCGGTGAAAATTCAGGTTTCTGAAATGCTCAAACCAGCCCACCAACCATGTCACAGTCAAAGTCCCTGAGATCACATTTTTTCCCATTCTGATGTTTGATGTAAACATTATTTGCATGAATAAGCATGTGTACAGGTTTTCCTAAAATGCTTGATAAGAGAATATAAAAATAAAGATGTGTAATTTTGTGGATACTAAATGTCAGTGAGTTCTCATAACTAGCACTGAGCATCATTAAAAGTGATGATCTAAGCTAATGATCTCAGCTGCAGCCTGCTGTATAGTTAAAAGGAGAGTCATTACAGCCAGAGCACAGATTGCGCAAGTCCTTAAAATATATATATATATTTTTTTTTTTCTTCAGTGATATTTTTGTCTCTATAGCATTTATCATATGAAGTTGTTTAATGATTGACAACTTCATATGATGTCGAATGAAAATTCATTGAAACAGAAAAAAAGCAACCAATTTTTTTCTACACGCTGAATGATATTGCAATGTGTACGATTAAAAAAAAAAAAAAAAAAAAGTCATGCTCTCTATTTTTTAACTACTCTTTAACTTAAAAAAAAAAAAAAAAAAAAAAAAAAAAAAAAAAAAAAAAACCCACAAAATGAATAGAGAGTTAAAATTCCTGTAATGTTACTGAGCCTGATACAATCATATCAACACCAGAAACACAACCACGTTGGTGTTACTACTGTACTCGGAATGAACAAGCATCCAAATAATACTGAATCAGTGGTGGTCTTGTGGGCAAGTGGTGGTTCAGAGGTTAAGGCTTTGGGCTACTGAAAGGAAGGCTGTGTACTCAAATCAAGGTCACATCCTTGCACATGGCCCCTACTCTTACCTCAACTGTAAGTTACTTTCAATTTCAAGTCAGCTAAATGAGCAAAATATGGACCTATATGGAAGGTTTACAAAATGAAATGGAACAAGTTAGCTGTACCTAATAAACTAGCTTAATATATAATCACAGGAACTAAAGCAATGGACTAAGGTCACATAGTATTTTAGATGCTCTTTGCTATCTGATATGAGAATAGGTGCATCAAACACTACACACAAGCAGCGCCTGCGCTCCCAGTCTCACAGCCAGCCTCCTGGGCAGACCCATCTTCACACCACCATCAGCCAGAGCTTCGAGAGCCGTGAAAGCCTGAACACACACAAACATAAGCAATGAACACCGCGACAACTGCTGACTCGTCATTTCAAAACTGTGCTACATTAAAAACTCCTCATCACAGGTTAACTGGACTAAATAATTCAGCAAATAGTGCACCTTCTGTATATAAAGAATATGCTTAATCAGCGCTCAAACAGCAAGCCTCATCATTTCCATGAACCCAAAAACCACTCACGTAAGCTGGCCCACTGCCGCTGAGTCCTGTAACGGCGTCGATCAGATCCTCCTCCACCTCCGTGCAGAATCCCACACTGGCCATCAGCTGCTCCAGAAGCTTCCCGTCCTCCACCTCAGCGTGTGTGCCGGTGGCGTATACCGTGGCCCCCTCGCGCACCACCACTGGGGTGTTAGTCATGCAGCGGATCACCTTAGGGTCAGCACGGTACTGGAGCAGTTTCTGTAGAGACAGAGAGAGGTTAGGTTTAGTCAGATGCACCTTACTGCTCGCACTATTACAGGACAATAGGGGGAAAAAAAAGACAAGAGACTCATCATCAAACTCTTTACCTGCAAAGTCATATATAAAAAAGTTCTGATCACTATTAAAGACTGTCTACAAATACAAACAAACTGAATCCAGAGTAGAGCCCTGAGCCAAGTCCTGAGTGAGGCACTGAGTAGGGCTCTGAGTTGAGCCCCAAGTCGAGATCCCAGTAGAGCACTGAGTCGAGTCCCAAGTAGAGTGCTGAGTTGAGCCCTGAGTAAAGCCCTGACTTGAGCCCTGAGGCGGGCCTCAAGTCCAGCCTTCAGCAGACCTCTGATTTGGGATCCGAGTCAAGCCCCGAGTTAAGCCCTGCACCGTGTCCCGAGTCTAGCCCTAAGTCAGGCCCTGAGCCGTGTCCCGAGTCAGGCCCTAAGTCAATCTCTGAGTAGCGTTCTGAGTCGAGCCCCGAGTAGGGCTCCAAGTCAGGCCCTGAGCCGTGTCCCGAGTCAGGCCCTGAGCCGTGTCCCGAGTCAGGCCCTGAGCCGTGTCCCGAGTCAGGCCCTGAGCCGTGTCCCGAGTCAGGCCCTGAGCCGTGTCCCGAGTCAGGCCCTGAGCAGGGCTCCGAGTCTTTTTGATTCATAAGTCCAAGTCAATGGTTCAAGTCAGAGTCATGTTGCTGCACTCTTTTTGAAAGTCAAGGCTAAATTTCAGAAACAGAACTCTAACTTGTGTGTACATATCGAAAACTGTCTCTGCAGCAATCAGAAAGAGGGGAATCAGAATTGATCATGTGTTAATGTGTGAGTCTATCATCTTCCAACTGCAGGCCAGGAAGAACTTCCTTGCCTGTTGAGGACACTTAATTTGCATATTCATAAAATCTGGATATCATTATGATGGTAAAGGTGTGTTTGTTTTCGATTTTTTGGAACTGGCTCATCAAGCAACCCTTTATTTAATATAGAGAACATTAAATACACTTAAAAAATATATTTTGGTGACAAACAAAGCCACAATCATTTAAAAACCCTGTTGTTACAGCAATACCTTATTAAGGCTATATAGATGGAAAGGAGTTTATATGTTTCAGGCAAATAATGTTACAACAGAAGATTTGCATTACTCTCATCCCACACCTTCTCAATGGAGCTAATGGTGACCCCAGCAGCACAGGACACGATGAGATGCCTGTCTTCAATATCAGGTCCGATTTCATCCAGGACGAAAGGAATAATATGAGGCTTGACGGCCAAAAAGAGGACGTCGCTCTTATGCGCTGTTTCCTTGTTGCTGGTTGTGAAGTTCACACCCATTTTCTAAACCGTTTTAAAGAAATAAACAAAAATGATGTGATACGTCTCACATAAAAATAACATAGTCATGGTCTACACGAAAGCCACTCCATTGTCTCTAACAACACAAACATCCATACACATCCACACAGACACACACAGACACACACAGACACACACAGACACACACAGACACACACAGACACGTCTGCTGAAGCCAGAACACACTGACCCTGAGCCCGGCCACTGTCGGCAGATCTGTATCTGGAGAACTGGCCATGATCCGGTGAGCTGCAATTACACCTGAGAGAGATAGCCAGGAGCAACAACAGGAACAAAAAGAAGAACAGAGAGTGTGTGAATGCGTGTGAGAGAGCAGAGCAGAGCTGGCATCCAGAACACTGATTACAGCAACCACAGAAGAGCTCAACTCAATCAAATCAAATCTGTGGAGCAGAAGCAAGGCCTGCATATTATTCCCCCCAAACACACACTCCTGACATTTAAGGTCAGGTATAAACAAGCAAATGATGTTCTCTGGGCACTGAATAAAATTTCAGGTCACAGTCACCACGATCAGTGAGATCTTACCCGCTGCAGTGAAGCCCTTCACCAAGGCATGGGCCAGCTGACCTGCTCCAATGAAGCCTACACTCATCCTGTTTATTCTGGCAGACCTGCGGATTACAAAATACCCACTCAGTTATTCATTCACTTAATCAAACTGTTTATAGCTTTCGTCTCAGTCATACATGGAATGCTCACAGTACGTTACATAAGATTCACAGAAAATGGCACAATAAAATATAATTCAGAGTAGAGTTGAACAACGTATTGTTCATTTGTTAATCATTGCAATATTGGCTTTCACATTACTGATACTGCAGAAGACAATAATATTGAAATGAGCACTTTAATCAGATTTTTTTTGTGTGTTCTCTGGGATTAATCTCAGCAACAGCAAGGCATGTTCAAACAAGTCAGTCTCACCTGGATACTGTAGACTTGTACCATGATGCTCATACTGAATATCCTTTCTATACACTCTGTACTCACAGACTTTATAATATCCAATTGTAGAAGAGTAGTGATTTATAATCACACTACTGGGTGTCACCCAGAAAAGGATGGTTTCTGTTTAGGTCTGGTTTCTCTGAAGGTTTCTTCCTCATGCCATCGCAGAGGGTTTTTCATGTTCACTGTTGCCTCTGGTTTGCTAATTAGAAATTTCTGTAAAGCAGCTTTGGGACAATGTCTATTTTTAAAACTGTTCTCCAAAATAAAACTGGGTACAACTGAATGCTGATGGCTGTAGAGTGTTTGAACAGTTTGAGTCATGTTAGTTGGCCACCTTATGAGATGTGACTCATTTGGTAGTTAATAGAATATTGGCTCAGTATCAACCCATACTCAAGATTTCAGGAGCAGTATCAGAAAAGTTATAATATATCATGAGTCATTTTATGGTGGTGTGCAGCAATAGAATTCTACAAGGCTATTTTTTATCCATATTGTGCAGTTCCTATACTTATAATTATTAAAAAAAAAAAAAAAAAAAAAAAAATCAAATAGTTTCAAAGCGATCAAGCGCATGTTAGAATATTCAGACCAAATTCTGACCAAGAGGGTAACGACAAAGTTCTTTTTGTCTTGTTTTGAATTTTTGCCTTCTTCAAATATACACCCGCATTTAATTTAACTTCTTGGAATTCTTTTTTTTGTTTGTTTGTAGAAGGGGTGAAAACGTATGCACTTAAGCATAATTTTAATAGAATTCGAGGCATATCACAGTCACACAGTGCATCAATAACAAGTGCAACATGTTATATTTATCCACAATTCACATACTTGTACATGAATAATAATAATAATAATAACAAAATGCACCATCATCATAAAAAATACATGTAAATATATAAATAAAAAATAATATAAACATATAGTTATTAAAAAAGAAAGCCTATACTAACAAACAAACTTAAAAAGAATTGTAAAAAATAAAATAAGAAGTGTAAAATTAAAATTATAATAATATATTATACACATGCGCACACACACACACACACACACTTATTTTATTTATTTTATTTTTTGAAGTTGTAACTAGGGCCTGGGTGGTTTAATTTGTTTTTATACGATGGTCCAGAATTTAAATTTAATTATTTTTCCTATTTGCTGGAATGTAACTGCAGGATTCATATATTTTTTCTCAACAGGACGATTTAACAGCTTATAATTACAGAAAACTATAGGGTTTGTTATATGAGGAAAAACACATAAATACTGAAACAGTCAACATAACTAAACAATAACGATATTAAGAAAAGTATTATCCAGGGTTTCAGCTTGCAGCCTGCATCAGTGTCCCAGCTGTAAGCATAAACATGAGCTCGCCTCTGCTGAGAAATATAGAGCTGTTTTTACTTTGTAGCATCATTAGCATTCTGACTGAAATAGTCAGTAAGCGTTTCCTCGTGAGTAATAAATATATATCAGCGTTAATGCCTTACCTTTACACCTCTCAGCCTTTAACAGCAAACTCTGTTCTTATGAAAGCTCCGGGTTTAAGTTTGCTGAAGAAAATCACCGCTTTCGTGTCAACGTGGCTTCCTCTTGTACACAATGCGCCAAGAAGCTAGAGAGAGAGAAACAACCAATCAGAGAGGAGATTCTTACATGTTTTAACCAATCATCGCTGACCTCTGGATGTGGGTGGGGTTTCAGAGGCTGAGATGCAGTTGCATCATTTCCTCCACCAAATTTGGGCTTTGATAATAATACAGTTCAAGTTCAACGTGGAGAAAACAGGAACTGTGCAAGATGGACAAAATGTTACAGGCTGATTATACTGACTTTTTTTTTTTTTTAATCAGAAAATGCCAAACATGAGATAAGATAGGCTTAGATACAGTAAGATTTTAAGACTTTATTGATCCTAAAGGAAATTTATGTACTCAAGACAATGCAAACAATAATGAACAGTGAATCCTATGCATTAATAAGATTTAATAATTAACTTGATAGAGCTGTAATGCACTTTATGGTTTTTTTGTTTTGTTTTGTTTGTTTGTTTGTTTTTTTCAAGTTCAGGTTCAAGTTCCTGTCATTTTTGCTTAGCATTTGGAGATTTCCCTTGGTGGTGGTATGTTTAGTAAGTTTATTATCTTCCCCATCACTATATGCTTAAAAATAGAAATAATTTAATTAGCCAAAGAAGATTTCACTTAAAAATAATTTGACTTTGGGGCTGTTCCATTAACATAGATTAAACTGAAAACTAAATTAAGCAGTAAATTAAAGATTTTATTGACATAGCAAGATAATGTTTGCATTTTTCCATTGATATTAAATCCTTGTTTCCAAAAAAGCAACTGGTTGCTTTAAAATTATAAACAAGATTAAAGATTTTCTGGGGTGGTGTGCCTATGGGGTTGGGGGTTCGATTCCCGCCTCCGCCCAGTGTGTGCAGAGTTTGCCTGTTCTCCCTGTACTTCAGAGGTTCCTCAGGGTACTCTGGTTAACGCCCCCAGTCCAGACATGTGTTGCAGGTTGACTGGCTTTTCCATATTGTCCGTATTGTGAATGTTTGTGAGATTGTGCCATGCAATGGTTTGGCACCCCGTCCAGGGTGTACCCTGCCTTGTGCCCCGAGTTCCCTGGGATAGGCTCCAGGCTCCCCACAATCCTGTGTGGGATAAGCAGTACAGAAAATGAATGGATGGATGGATGACTAGAAAAAAGAGGACTGAAAATGCGAGCAGTATTTAGCTGTATTTTGCTAATGCTGCACAGTGATAACAGTAAAGACTTTTGACATTCCTTATAGATATAGAGTTACATTTAAAGAGTAGTCATATTTATTTACCAATTAATAGAAAAAGATTGCCGTATTTAAAAGAGACATAAAATGAAATAATGCAATGTCATGTTAAGGGGATGTAAGCCATTTTTTCTGACAATTGTATTGTAACATTTATAGTTCCTGTCATATGATTTAATCTTTAACACTCATAAACAATATACAGATGAGAAATCAATACAAAGGTCTTCTGACTGATCACCTTTATCCTGTGATGAAAATTTTCTTTTAATCGTGTGCTTCCTCTGAGGCACATGAAGCCAGCCAACCGATTCTTTTCGAACTGCTACTCAGGTGGCCCAACACCTCAACAGCTTTATGGAGCAAAACCTCCTTAAAGCTGTTAAGGTGTTGGTCGTTTAGTTGGTCACCCATCTGTACATGTGCAGTATGATGTTTTGGGTAAAGGAATGGCCTTATGGGTGATATATATATATATATATAAAAGGTATTTGGACAAAGTGACATAATTGTAAATATAACCATAATTTTAATACTTGGATGAAAATCCTTTGCATTCAATGACTGCCTGAAGTCTGGAGCCCATGTTCTCAAAACTCAAATTCTGAGTTTCCTCCCTGGAGATGCTTTGCCAGGCCTTCACTGCAGCCACCTTCAGTTGCTGCTTGTTTGTGGGTCTTTCTGCCTTTAGTCTTGTCTTCAGTAAGTGAAAAGCATGCGCTATTGGGTTGAGATCAGGGGACTGACTTGGCCATTGAAGAATATTCCATTTCTTTGTCTTCAAAAAAGTCTTGAGTTGCTTTCGCAGTATGTTTAGAGTCATTATCCACCTGCACTGTGAAGCGGCGTCCTATCAGTTTTTGTAGCATTTGGCCGAACATGAGCAGAGAATATAGCCCTATACAACTCAGAATTCATCTTGCTTTTTCTGTCAGCAGTCACATCATCAATAAACACCAGTGAGTCAGTTCCATTGGCAGCCATACATGCCCATGTTTGACACATGATGTGATATACTTTGAATCATGAGCTGTTCCTTTCTTTCTGCATACTTTTCTCTTCCCATCATTCTGGTACAAGTTAATCTTGGTTTCATCAGTCCAAAAAATCTTATTCCAGAACATGGGAGGCTGTTTTAGATGTTTAGTTTAATCTGGCTTTCCTGTTCTTGAATGTTACCAGTGGTTTGCTCCTTGTTGTAAACCCTCTGTATTTACATTCATGAAGGCGTCTCTTGATTGTAGATTTTGACAATGATAGCCTACCTTCTCCAGAGCATTCTTGACTTCTGTTGATGTTGTGAAGGGGTTTTTCTTCACCAAGGAAAGGATTCTGCGATCATCCACTTTAGTTGTCTTCCGTGGTCTTCCAGGCCTTTCGATGTTGTTGAGCTCACCAGTGCTTTCTTTCTTTTTCTTTCTGTTGATTTGGCCACACCTAAGGTTTTTGCTATCTCTCTTATAGATTTATATTGTTTTCAGCCTAATGATGGCCTCCTTCACTTGCATTGAGATCTCCTTGGACTTCATATTGTAAGCTTCAGTCGAACAGCTGCCAAATGCCAACTCAATACCTGATATCATCTCCAGACCTTTTATCGGCTTCATTTGTCTTGAAGTAACGAGGGAATGGACCGCACCTGGTCAATTAACTTCTTGTCAGTCAATTGTCCAAATACCTTTGAGCCCCTGAAAATGGAAGTACTTTGTTGAAAATGGCTGTAATTCCTAAATGGTAAATGCCATATTTTTGTGGACCCTCTTAAAATAAAGCTGAAAGTCTACACTTCGATCACATCTTGATTGTTTTATTTCAATTCCATTGTGGTAGTGTATAAAGGCAAAATCACAAAAACTCTGTCATTGTCCAAGTACGTCCGAACCTGACTGTGTGTATATGTATATATATATATATATATATATATATATATATATATATATATATATATATATATATATATATATATACACACACACCCAAAAATAGTCTGGAAAAGAAATCCCAAAAAATATAGATAGTTAAACCTAAACAAAAATAAATTAGCTATACAGCAAATAGCTCTCTCATCAGTACCATACCACAAATCTGCCAGTATTATACTAAACTTTTCAGAGAGACTCAGTACAGTTCAGGACCTAGATAATAAATGAGTGATGGCCCTTTGCCAGCCCACTGTTATCCGACCCACATACCACCATGGAATGAGACTCATCTGAATCCCGGACACAGCCTTGATTCAGCCTCGATGACACCATATCTCTATCATCGAACATAGAAAACAGAAATGCAGCACAACCATTTACGCCATTTATTAAAACTCCAAATTCCCAATGCTGTAAAACCTTGAAAGTAAATACTTGCTGTTGTGCTTCTTTGGGCCCAAAATACACTTGGCATTGACAAAACTGAACCTTTTGTGTGTGAACTAAAGTGTATTTGGGTGGAAATTGCATGCTCCTAATCTTAAGGCATTTAAAGAAATATTTCACAGAAATTATGAAGTTAAATTATGTCACTTCTCAAATGCACTTTTGCTGAATGTGCACTTTAATGAACTATCTCTTGTCCATGTCAGTCTTACAGAGCTAGTTTTGTACATATATGTACATATTAGTTGGCTCCTTTTTCTTTTAGCATTTGGAGATTTCCATTGGTGGTATGTTTAGTAAGTTTATTATCTTCCCCATCACTATATGCTTAAAAATAGAAATTACTTAATTAGCCAAAGAAGACTTCACTCAAAAATGATTTGACTTTGGCAGTCGTTCCATTAAAACAGACTAAACTAAAAACAAAATTAAGCAGTAAATTAAAGATTTTATTGGCATAGTAAGATAATACATTTTCCTGTAGATATTAAATCCTTGTTTCCAAAACGGATGACTGGTTGCTTTAAAATTATAAACAAGATTAAAGATTTTCTTTAAAGCACTTTTTCCAATTCTATTTAGCACACACACACACACACACACACACACAAAGGTGCCTTGCACCTCCAGGGTTGGAGTTTGCATGTTGTCCCCATGCTTCAGGGGTCTCCTCCGGGTACTCCAGTTTCCTCCCTTAGTCCTCCCACAGTGGCTAATTGGCATTTCCAAATCGTCCATAGTGTGTGTGTGTGTGTGTGTGTGCCCTGCGATGGGTTGGCACCCTGTCCAGGTTGTCCCCTACCTTGTGCCCTGGGATAGGCTCCAGGCTCCCCTGTGACCCTGTGTAGGATAAGTGGTTCAGAAAATGAATGGATGGATGGAGGATCACAGGGCAGCCAGCACATGAAGGGATATTCTGAAAGGTATACCTATACTTACATCAAAGTTCTTTTCTAAAAAAAATATCTTTAAAAAACTTTTTAAAAATATGTATCAGAAAAAATCTTGTAAAAACATTGGTAACCCTAACCTAGCCTTGAAAAACGTTTTCTTGACTAAAAACAGTGGTATTGATTAAGAAACATTTAAAAGCAGTTCAGTATTAAAAACTAAAACACTTTCAGATACGGATTTCTACCTCTGCCTCACCCAAACCACTCCTCTACATATTTTTGATATGAATTTTATTTTGGTGAATGTACCTGGGTAAATATAGAATAAATACTGTATCAGATATAATCCTAGCTATGCTAATACGTAGATGCAATAACAAATACATATAATGTTTGAATATGATAAGTATGTATGCTATGTAAATAAGTTATGTTTCTGTTCCACTCAGAGTTATTCTGCAATTCACAATTGTTGAACTAGAAAGTCTACAGATTATGATTAATTGATTTATGTGATGATTTGTGCTTCATTGTTGATTTAGCACATGGTGTGATGGGAACACTTTTAAAAAAAAAAAAAAAAAGTATTAACATGTGTTAGAGGAAGTTAGTGATTCATAATTAAAACTCTCGTTTAAACTAAAATAGGAAAGAACAGCTTTTACATCTCTTATCAATTATACTAACTAGTGAAATTGTGTTGCATTGTGCAGTGAAACTGGCATTCTGTGATCATGTGCATTTTCTCTTTATAAACTGGATTAGAGCTGCACTGATTCTGATTTGCACATTTACTGCACAATTAGATTTCTCACATTTATCAAATGTGATTTATTCAGACATCTGCAGGTCAGTACATCAACAAATCCCTAATACACTGTATACTGCTTTTGAAAGCTGACACTAAGAAAGTAGATTGTAAAGTAGTTGTAAAGTTTGCATAATTGCATTGCATAGTTGAAATGCTTTGTATAGTCATACGGTCTTCCCATGACCCCTTATACTTCTGGATCATATTCCCATATGAAACTGTTTACTTTCTATTACTAATTTACTCATTTAAGTAAAACAAAAAACATATAGTACAGAAATATTGGGTAGATTTGTCCTGTAAATAAAACTAAACACACTACAAAAAAGATATCATAGCAAGTGAAGTTATCTTGAATAAAGGAAAAGTTATCTAATATTTCTCATTATGTGATTGTTGTAAAACAAATATAAGACCATTAACTATATTCCTAGACATATTTACTAATTGGTAGCTTAAAATTGTCTTGTATTATTGGATGCTTCCTTCTAGAAATAAAAGCTTGAAATAAACAAAATTATCTGCCAATACACTAGAATGAGACCATTTCAAGCTTGAAATGAGTAAAAATATCTAGAAATAAAAACAATCTTATAAAGAAAAATGTTAATTGAATTTGCCTATATTCAAGATCATTTTAATTGCTTGATATCATTTTTTTGCAGAGTGAACATCAGCATTACTAATTCATAATTAATATTAACTAGGCAACAATAAATTAACATATACAGTGGATTCAGAAAGTATTCACACCCCCCTTTACTTGTTGCACATAGGACTCTGGCAACATTTAGAAAAAGATTCTCTGGCCTGATGAGACAATAATTGAATTCTTTGGGCAGAACATCACATCACCCGGCTAAAACCATACCTATGGTGAAACATGGTGGTGGCAGCATCATGCTATGCTCTAACCCAATCAAACATCTGAGGAGAGACCTGAAGATGGCAGTTCACAGACACTCGCCTTCCAGTCTAATGGAGCTTGAGAGGATCTGCCATGAAGAATGGAATAAACTGCCCATATCCAGGTGTGAAAGCTTATAAAGACGTATCCAAGAAGACTTGCAGCTGTAATTGCTGTAATTGTTGCTTCTACAAAGTATTGAATAAAGGGTCTGAATACTTTTGTGAATAAAAGATTTCAGTTTTTGATTTTTAATTCGTTTTCCAAAAATCTCTAAAAAATTCAATTCAATTCAATTCATTTTTATTTGTATAGCGCTTTTTACAAAGGTCATTGTCTCAAAGCAGCTTTACACAAACAAAAGTAAAGTGAAGTGTGTGTGTGTGCCGTCTCTGATGAGCAAGCAGGGCGACGGTGGCAAGGAAAAACTCCCTGAGATGGTGATAGGAAGAAACCTTGAGAGGAACCAGGCTCAACAGAGAACCCATCCTCATATGGGTTTACACTGTAGTGTGCGTGTGTGTGAGCACAATGTGTGTTGGTGTAGTCCATGGAAAACAGCTGAAGCGTTTTCGTGGCAGTGTGAAGCATTGCCGGTGGACAGGTCCAGAGTGAAGGGGGGGAGGTCTGGATCACCGGCAGCTCAGGAGTGTAGCTCGGCAGAAGGAGAAGGAAAGTGGTTAGGTACACTCACAGTCACCGTGTGGAGATAAAACTCAACATCCACGAGTCCCCCAGATCTACTCCTTTGATAAAAACACTAGTCGCTAAATGCTAGGTTAAATAAATAAGTCTTCAACCTCGACTTAAACACTGAGACCGTGTCTGCTTCACGTACATTAACTGGGAGACTATTCCATAATTTTGGGGCTTGGTAAGAGAAAGCTCTGCCCCCTGCCGTGGTTTTGGCAACGCGTGGTACTGATAGACAGCCTGCATCCTTAGAGCGAAGTAGGCGCGGCGGAACGTAAGGTACTAACATATCGCTTAAATACTGCGGAGCGAGACCGTTTAATGCTTTATAGGTTAGGAGTAATATTTTAAAATCGATGCGGAATCTTACTGGGAGCCAGTGTAATGTAGATAAGACTGGCGTGATATGCTCATACTTCCTAGTCCTAGTCAGGACCCTCGCTGCTGCGTTCTGAACTATCTGAAGCTTATTTATGCATCTAGATGAGCATCCAGATAGTAAAGCATTACAGTAATCTAATCTGGACGTGATAAATGCATGGACTAGTTTTTCAGCATCACTTAGCGAAAGTATATTTCTAATCTTAGCAATATTTCTGAGGTGGAAAAATGCTAACCTGCTTACATTATCTACATGCGCCTCAAATGAGAGATTAGAGTCTATAATCACACCGAGATCTTTTACTGTTAGACTACTTGAAACAGAGAGACCATCTAAAGTAACAGTGTGATCTCTAAACTTACTTCTAGCGGCTTGTGGTCCCAGTACCAGAACCTCTGTTTTTTCTGGGTTTAGCAGGAGAAAGTTGCTTAGCATCCAGTCTCTTATGTCTATCGCACATGCCTCAACTTTCTTTAACTGGCTATTCTCATCTGGCCTAGCTGAGACGTATAACTGTGTGTCATCAGCATAACAATGGAAGCTAATATTATGTTTATGGATTATGTTACCTAAAGGGAGCATGTATAACGTGAAAAGCAGTGGGCCTAAGACTGAACCCTGCGGAACGCCATATTCTACTCGATAACGTGCTGAGTGGTCACCATTTAAATCTACAAACTGATAGCGATCGGTTAAATAAGATCTAAACCAGTCGAGGGCTGAGCCCTTAATTCCTACGACCTTTTCCAGTCTGTGAAGAAGGATATTATGGTCGATAGTGTCGAACGCTGCGCTAAGGTCGAGTAAAATTAATAGACTAATGCAACCCCGATCAGAGGCTAATAGCAAGTCATTGACTACTTTGACTAATGCTGTCTCTGTGCTGTGGTGGGGCCTGAAACCTGACTGATAAAGTTCATAGATATTATTACTTTGTAGATATGAAATTAGCTGCTGCGCTACTACTTTCTCTAATATTTTAGATAGAAAGGGAAGGTTTGAAATCGGCCTATAGTTAGTTAAGTTGTTAGGGTCAAGGTCTGGTTTCTTCACTAGTGGTTTAATAACAGCTAATTTAAGTGATTTTGGAACGTACCCATTGCTCAGTGAGGAAAATACATAATACACAAATAAAAAAACATTTTCATTTGTCATTATAGGTGAATAAGTGGAGACTGATGGGTAAAAATGGTAATTATTTCCATATAAAGTGTGCAACAAGTAAAGGGGTTTGAATCCTTTCTGAATCCACTGTATATAAACTGACTTTTAAATTTTAACAGGTTTATTCAATCCATTCCTAAAAATAAGTCTACATAAATAAGCAAAAAATTTAATTACAGCATGTTCCTAAACGTTGCTCATTTACTGAACTCTGCTCTCCAGGTCTAATACTGGAACTTGCGTTTTAGCCTCAGATCTAAATGTTGTCACCTAACAACCACCAACATGTTCATTAAGATGTTGTTCATGCTGGTCATTGTGGGTTTAATTTAATTCATTGTTGATATGAATGTTGGTTAATGCAGTTGTATTTGGTTTATCATAAAAAAAAAACACTTAATGTTACTGATAGTGTATTAATGCTGAAGTTCATGGTTTGTTCAAGTGATGTGTTAAATAATGTCAATTAGGGGAAATTAATGTTGAATATCTCTGTAATATATAGCACCAAAGCCTTGGAGAATGCTGTTTCATTCAGTGTATACTTGTATATGACCAGGGATGGAAAATACTTGAGTAATTGTACTTTGTTATTATATTGATGTATTATTTTGTGGTAATTATACTTTATTTGAGTATTATTGAAATTGAATAATTGTACTCTTACTTAATTACATTTCCAAGGAAAATTTCCAAAATGTAATGCTTTACATTGATTTAGATCTTCAAAGTGCTTATTACAAACCCGTTGTTGTCTTCTTCCAGCCTATGAGTGTACAATACACATCAATCGAATGGACTCAGTCTAGTGTCCAGTCAAGCTGATCAATGCAGATAAAAAATTGCTGGGGAAAAATATGCTGGAGTAAGCTAAGGCTCATACAGAGAGACATCTCGTTTACCTCTTTAGAAGGCATGGACTCTAATCTAATTTGAAAAACCATGTGTAGGTACGTTTCTTTAATTTACTAATTTAAGATTTAACTAAGTTAGCCCGTTTTCTTGGCTAATGCCAGGTTAGACTAATATGAATTCCAGCAGCTAACCTTTTTGGCTAGGCAACAAGTCAAATTCTAGCTAATGGTAAACATTCATGTAGAGAGATCGAATGAGGCAAAATGATGTAGTTGTTTTCAAACAAAAATAATCTAATAGATTTAGGTAAGTAATAAGTTACTTTTTACCCAAAAACTCAATAATTTCATCAGTTCAACATTTATTTTTAATACTTCAGTACGTTTAAAAATAGCACTTTTACATCACTTGTCTACATTTTTCACTGAATATTTCCACTTTTTAATTGAGTAAAATCTTGACCCATTATATAGTATATATGTTCACTTAATTATAATTTCTCAGTACTCTGTTACGCCCCTTTATATGGCTAGAATCACAAAAAAGCTTTCTACTCCACTCCACTTTGTCCTGACTCTCAGGAGTATATGAGCACACTTGTGCACTCTTCCTACTTGTGTTTTCCACAGGGATCAGGACACACACCACGTCTGAGAATCTGCCATCAACCTGAGTTGGATAAGCTGGGAATGCTAACAATGCCCGTCTCCAGTCTGTCGGCGTGCTTTCAATGCTTTAATGTTCATGCATCAACGGTCAAAACGTTTCTCACAATTCACATTGAAAGACCAGCAAACACAAATCAGTCTTAATTACAGATTGAACTGAAGTGAAAACAGATTCATTGCTCCCAGTTTGCAAATCATAACACAGTTAATCGCATGAAACGTTGGACAGCTGGATCATTCTAGACCTTCACTGTGATATAGCCAGGTTGTTTCCTAAACCATGTACAAATGTAATGACCAGTGTGGAGAGGTATGCCGTCTGTGAAATAGCAGTCATGCCTTGCCGCTATGTATACAGCAGAAGGTAAAGATAGGTTTCAGAGCGTAGCAGCTGTTTCGTGCTGTCAGCTGGGCAGCATTAGAGCCATGGTTAGGGCCTGGGGCAGTCCAAATTTACACATGCATGATATCCAGGTCATGCGGCCTTAACGAACCCGGTGCAATGTAGTGATCACAGGTTTGTTAAACAAGAAATTTTTTTTTAAAAAAAGCTAAATTAAATTGAGAAAGCACTGCTGTAAATGATTGTGGATGATTTCTACCGGGATTATTTAAAATAAATGCAAACCAACTGATTACAATAATTAACAAAATTATTACATTGCTCTAAGTACCTGTACAACAAATCTACATTGCATTAAAATTAGGGCCACATGTAGCACTGCATCCACTCTGGAGCTGCGTAGCACAGCAGCCTGATACCAGAACTGAGCTGTTTTATAATATAAGCCAAAACAGATTCTGAATCAAGGACAAGCCTTTGATCCTACTGTAAAACATAGTAGTGGATCATCAGTAGTTGATGCTTTTGTATCTGGTGATTCAGGGGCTTTTCATATTGATGGCATTCTGCTAAGAAATAGCGTATTTTAGCTCAAAAGCTGGTTGTCTCAGCAAAGACGTTAAGACTTGGCCATCGATAGATCATTTAACAAAATAATTCCCTAGAACATTCATCCAGATCAACACAGAAACGTTTGTAGGGACATGGAAATCTACATTTTGCACTGACGATCTCAGTCTCTGAATTTGAACTTGATTGAAAACCCATGGTCTGGATTGAAGATGGCATCGTTACGCACAAACCTAAGAATATAAAGAACTGAGAAATGTTCTGCATAGAGGAGGGGAAATGGATCTAGAGGCTCAGTGCTCACACTTCTACAAATATTGTATGCTGCCTATAATTTTCAAAACCAGAAAACATTCATTAATCCAACTTCAATAATCACTTTATCCTGGTGCACATCATGGTGGCTCCAGAGTCTATCCCGGGAACTCAGAAAGACCCCCTGGATGGGACACATCTTTGCAATTTAGTGCAGCCAATCCAGCTACCAGCATGTTTCTGGGAGGTGGGAGGAAACCGGAGAGCCCTGAGGAAACCCAGGCATACACAAATAGAACATGAGAAACTCCACACAATCAGTAACCCGAGCTCAGGATTGTACCGGGGAGTGTGGAGCTGTGAGGTGGCACTGTGCAATGCCCAGAAAACAATTCATGCTTAAAAAAATATATATAATATAATATAATTTATATAATATATAAAATATGTAAATAAACCTATACAGTATCACAATATGTTGATGCTCAAAATACCTGTCATTGCATGTTTAATATAATGCTCATTTTTCATGGTAATAGTGGTAAATAATTCTGGTGAGTATAGGAATATTTCCTTTCAAGTATACCAACGTCCCTTCTCACGCACTAAAGGAAGTATGCGGCAGCGATGAAGCAGTTGTGGGTTAAGGGTCTTTGCTCAAGAGCCTAAGCATGTATTGAGTATCCCTATGGCTGGCTTTGCTGAGACCTGAAGCCCATGATGAGCACAGGTCCTTTGAGCTTCCACAGACGTGTTGTTACTATTTCATGTAAGCACAAGATAAGACGAGTCTTTCTTTTATTTCCTAACAAAAGTTAGGAAAAACCAACTTTGCCATGGGAGGCCTTACAGAATTTGTGAAAAACTCAATTAAATCCTCCCCGCGTGGGCACAATATGCCTCTCTGTGGCCGCCAGAGCGTGCCGACACTCATTCGATGCCACCCTCAAATCCCTTCAGATTTATTAAAAAATACAGAATCTGCTCAGTCTAAAAAGGAATTCAGGCGAAACACGGATGACAATTTTATGTCACCGTGATTAGGCGAAGTTGGCATGTAGAAGGAGACGCACGAATCCAAATCCACAGACTGACAGTTTTTCTTAAGGGGCTCATTTTGATCCAACAAAAAAATAGAGAGAGCAACGAGAGGGTGAGTTAAAGAGACAGGAGAGATAAAGAGAAAGACTCACACAAGGTGTTCCACTGAATTTCTATTCTTAGGTTATATCTCTGAAATTACCACACTGTCCACTGGATTAAAACCACAACACAAAAAAAGCGGACGAGGCCAGAGGAGCCGTGAAGCGTCTCCTTTCAGACGGCCTTTGCTTTCCCCCAGGTGGGTTTATTTCTCAGTGTGAGGGGCTCTTTGATGTTTCAGTCTTCATGGTAATAAACCGTCAGGTCGAAGAGTGCTGCTAAATCTCTCATAACGCCAGCAGCCGTGGCACACTCAGTCAGGTGCGAGGAGCCTTTGGTGCATACAAATGAGTTTGCGCTTAGGATCGCTCCATGGGTTCGTCATTAAAAGTCCACCCACATTTGCATAGTCGACACCAAACAATGCCGCTGATTTATTAAAGGCAGGCGTCTAATTACTTTTAATTAATGTTGATTTATTCACCTTGATTGACATGTGAGAAACACAGCAAGGGCCCTGCTGAGTTGGATCTCTTGCTCCCATGAGAGCAGACTTGGTTACACTATATTCAGTGCACAGACTTCATGACCAGCACATGTGGCGTGTATGAGTGATACGCCGTGACAGGCGGCTGCTATTCATGCTCTTACCCAGAAGCCCTGAGTGATGGAGGTCTCTGGCTGCTGACGGACAGCTGTCTGGGATGATCTCGCTCAGACGGCGCAGTTACCCGCTGCGGAGATGTGGGCATGGAGCATACTGAGATCACAGACAGAGGCCAGAGATACAGAGAGTGAGACGCCACTGGCACTTCCCTCCCCTGATTCTGAAGTGCCCCATGAGCCTCCTGTTGGTGCCTGAGCTACACACACATGCGCGCACACACACACACACACACACACACACAATGATGAGAGACCTGCCAGACTGCCGATGTCGTTGTTAAACTGAACGGATGATTTGGAATTGTCACAGCCCTTGAGCAGCCCTGGGGGGTGATGGGAAATCAGCAAGGCATTGTGGCACGCGCTGGCTCAGCGAGGAAGGATTGAGCTGATCTGTGTGGACTGCCACCTGAGGGGGCCACACACACACACACACACACAAGCAAGTCCACCTCTACTTCCAACCTTTCTCTCTACCATCTGTCTATTGCTGCATCCCTGAGCCCCTTAATTCTGGTAGTGGGGGGGTTCATAAAGGAAAGAGAGAAAAAAGAGAGAGAGAGACAGAGATGGGAGAGAAAGCAAAGCAAAGCAGAAACATCAGCGACAGCCTGAAAAAAAAATGAGAGCGATTATCTACATCAGCAAGTCAGCACTCTTATCCTCCGCTTGTGTTATCAGTAAGCACCTTTTGAAGGGGATGTGCTGCTGCTCGGGTGCCCCTCCTACACACACACACACACACACACACATACACACACACACCGAGAGACTCGTGTGTGCTCATTCTCTAATTATGCCTGTGCATGCTTTATAAAACACTCTGGGGATGTGTGCTGTTACTTTATTGCCACTTTATTTTACAGCAGCATCACTTCTAAATTTGCATTTCCTAGTGTATAAAAAAAACAATATGGCCGTGTTGTTTAAAAACATATAAACTACAAACAGCAACAATTATAAAGTAAAGTACAAACTGTAAAATAGAATTTAAATTTTTTTTAGAAGAGATAGAAGAGTTTTTTGTGAAAAAAGGAAATCCTGGTTACTGAAAACTCACTTATTATAAAAGTCGTTTGAGCTGAATGAACAACTTAATGAATTCTTTGTGAAATATTTGCAAATTAAAATTGGTATAATTTGTCCTTAGAGAGATGGGACTACTTTTTCAGAAGGAAAAATTTGTAGTTGAATTATGGTGAACAAATGGTGCAAATACTGCACTGATGGAAAATTGGTAAGGCTTTCTCTCGTGTCTATCTCATCCTAAGGTGATAAGTTTTGAATTCATGTTATATGGTTAAGTATTATCCATTAGAAGTGAGTTTTGAATTTCTTCTGCTCTTTCCTTTTTCAAATTCTGGTCTGCTGTAATCGCTCATATGATGCAATGGATAGAGATTAGGTGAAAAAGAAAATGCCTTTGAATGTGTCTGTGGACTCTCTTTTATTGCCATCAACAAGAAAGAGGGAAGAAAAAAAACAGAAGAACAAAGGAAAGAAGAGAAAGGATAACAAATAGCCATGTCCGGATGACAAAAGAGAAGAAAAGCAGCCATATGAGACATAACAGATCAGCAATATGAGATATAAGAGAGAGAGTGATTGATAGAGAATGCTAGAGCACTGGATGGAGAAAATGAAAAGTTGAGTGAAAAATCTGCCGATCCTAATGGCGTGATGCTGAGCTGGCTGGATTGGTCACCGTGTCCTCCAGGAGAGCAGAACATGCTGACAGAGAGAGTGTGAGATAGAGAGAGAGAGAGAGAGAGAGAGAGAGACTTACCAGCTGGCTGAGGGAGGAGAAGACCCTCAGGACCTGCCTGGGGAAAAGGACTATGAGGAGAATTATAGTGGTCGTGCTACAGTTGGCTTTCAAAGGTGTATCAGGACTGAAGGTCCTTGTTTAAGAATGTGTGTGATGGATTGTGTGCATTATGTTTCAGAGTCAGTGAACACTTTATCTTGGGTCATAAAAAAAGAGACAGATCAACACTTTCAACAATAATGGCAGAACTGGGTCATGTCTAATAGTTTGTGTAGCTTATTAGCTCAGAATTACAAGTCTTTAATAAGATAATGCAAATATTTGAAAGTATTTGTTGTGAATAATTTGATTCCCAACACTGAGATTTGTTAAATTCAAATGCTAGCAAAAGAGAAATAATGTTAAAAATGCATGTAATGAAAACCAGAGGTTTTCAAACATTTTTATAAAACAATCACACAAACAAAAACACACAAACTCCCCAAACAAACAATAAAAACAAACAAAAACAAAATGAAAAAACCCAAAACAAGCAAACAAAACAACAAAAACAAACCAAACATAATGTAAAAGCAATTCCATGGAACCCCCTGCAACAGATTCATTTTATGAACTAATTATCTTTCAATTCAAATATTAGAATGCTTGAATGTGTATAAAATTTGGCGTATTGATTGGAGCTATATTCAATTCAATTCAATTCAATTTTATTTGTATAGCGCTTTTAACAATGGCCATTGTCACAAAGCAGCTTTACAGAAATATATAAATTCAGAATATACATTTTAAACTTGTAAATTTATAAATTTATCCCTAATGAGCAAGCCATATAGCCATATAGCTTTTTATTCCTGAACTTTCCACACACAAAACACACTTTTATTAAAATTTGCTTTGGATTAAACTCAATTCAAGTCAAAAAAGGTAAATAACTATAATAACTTAATAATACCTATAAAAAAAAAACTTTAATAATAATGGATTTTGATTTTCCACCACAGTAATAAAAAAAAAAAAACCAAAAAAAAACACAGACTCCTTGGCTATGCTTCACAGACCCTTGCGGATCCCGGGCCCCATGTTGCGAACCATGGATGTAAACCAGACTGCTACATTACATCAGCATTAGCTAACGGATTTAAAGAAATAGCTCAGTGAAAAAATATTTTTCTCTTTCCCCGAGACTTACTGTAATCTAGAAAAACTTTACTGTCAAGCTGGTTCTGTAATATTGTGGAGGCAGCCATCTTAGACAACCAGATAATATGTCATAATATAGTTTAATCTGTAACTTTTATTTCTAATTCTGTTACTTAGATCACTTCTATTACTAGAGTCTATATTTAAAAAAAGAAATGATGTAGCTTAAATATGGACCTCCATTAAGCAAGTATCAGCTATCAGACATCTCTTAGCTGATCGATTACATTTGGGGAAGTAAAGTGGAAGTGGAAAGTTGTTTAAAATAGATTTTTCATGTACATATTTCTTTAAGCAAGCGTTTGCTATCCTAGAGTTTTTCAATTTAATGTAAAGCTCAGCGCACAAAGTGTCCATTGCGAGACAAATGTATGGTCCTTCTACTGTACTTTGCTCATATTGCTGTGTGAACAGTAGAAATATATATAAGAAGGTGATTTGAGGCACAGTCTCGGATCCAGAAATAAATAGGAAGGTTACAAGTACATTGTAGGTGTTACACACGTGGCTGCCGTGTAACAAATCGTGCTCTCTGGGAGCAGCAGAGATCTGCAATATAAAACGCCAGGTTGAGAAAGCAGAACACAGTCACAACAAGCTGGCTGTCCCATGCACACTTTCCCCCGGGACAGCCCTGAGGTCTGAGTGGCGTGCCGTACTTCCTGTCGAAGCAGAACACGGGCCAGGTCACAGCAGCGCTCACGTACAGCAGCACTGCTGCAAACGTGTAGAGCACTACAAAACGGTCGAGAGGCAGACTCAGGAAGGTTGTGCGTCCGAGCACACTCAGTGCTACCACAAGTGCTGTCAGGGCAAAACAAAACACGAACACTGCCACACAGTACACGGTTGCCGGGTGACGCCAGAACTCACTCCCATTAGCAAGAGTGATGAAAATGGCACAGCCGACGTAAGCCTGCACCACCTTCAGGAGGCCAGATGGAGTGGACATGTAGCTGACCGCTCGGGCTGGTTTGGCCCGGGACAGGGAAACTTCAGCAATATACGCCACAAACACTGCCCAGGAACAGACAGTTACGGCTATCCGGAAATTTCTAACCTCGCAATCATTATATGGGCACTCATTGCGCACAAAGTAAACTGGGTACACAATGGAAGCTGTGAGATAGAGCAGAGCAGACAGTGCTGCCAGGGTCACAGTCAGGTTCTCCCAGGACACAGGAAGACATGAGTGAAGACGCGTCACGTCCAGAGCGAAGATGGCTGCCGAGAGGGCAAAGCAAGTGCTCCACGATACCATGCAGAAGATCCCATAGACAGCAGTGTATCCCGCAACGTGAACCACTAAAGAGATCACGGTACAGCCGAGAGCAAGTTCAGTTAAACGGACAGCACCCAGAGGGGACAGCACAGCTGTCTTGTTTAAATAATGGCCACCCTGGGGGTTCATACTGGAGTTATTCTTTCCTCAGCTGCCACTCGGATTCTGTAGATTTCAAACTCTGTTGTGACTTTGATTATTTTAGACCACTATGTACAAGTTATGTCAGGTTGTCCAGGTGATGGTGGGCACTTCCAGTGATGGTGACCTCTGGCTTCCTGTTGTCTGTTGCTGTTAGTGGGTGTTTCTGTAAAACTTGCACCCTCCAGATGCTCGGAGTGCTAGCTCTTCCTTGTGGGCACGTAAAGTATTTCCGTCTCTATTTTGGAGTACGTGACTCACAAACTGTCACAAACAAAACCCTTCAAAATGGCTGAGCGCTCTGCCTCTAATCGTAGCTGATTCAGACCTTAGTTCACTACATCACAATCCACTACATTGACTGTCTTAGTTCAAATCATTCGGAAGCATATGGAACATTTACCACATGAATTCCTTCGGAGGATCCAAGGTCTGTAGTGAGCGGGTTCCTATAGTGTCTGCTCTTCCATACAGTTCATTCCATGCAATTTTCAAAATCTCCAGTAAATCAGCATAAGGTTATGAACAATCCCAAGTGTCTTCACAAACCTGGAAATGTATCTTTGTCCGACGACAGTGCAAAAGAAATGAGACGAGTTATGCTAGGCTGTGTAACTCCGTACCCGAGTGGCCATGTGCTGGACAGTGCCGAAACTGAAGATACATAGAAGGCAGGAGAAAGTTATTTAAGCTGGGGTGCGGCAGGGTGTGGATGCCTGAGGGTCGGTATGTGTGTCTGGACAGCAGGATGAGGGCAACAGGCACCTGACCCCGACATTGTTGGGGGAAAATGACCGGAGTTCAGCTATAAATAGCAATGGTAGTCTCCACAAATGATCAGGGAAGGATGTGAAGATATGGGAAGTTATGCAGTTGTACTCAGTACCTTTTGACACAAACGTCTGGGGACGGTCTAAAGTCCATACAGGTGGCTGTTGATAAGACAAAAAATAGTGTATAGTTAGATATTCCTTTTTCGTGGATATAATTTTGCTGAGTTTAAGTGAACATTTATGAATTAATAAACTATTTTATAATGTATGCTGTCTTCTCCAGACCCCTGCATATATAAATTTTATATACAGTCCTTTGGTATATTAGATGTAAAACAACAGAAGTGCTATGACATGATGATGTCCATCAGCACGTAGTGGGGCAATTGTAAGCTCTAACTACAAACATGATGGTGTTGTTGGCAATGTAATTTGTAGCTTTGGAAACTGATTTGTTTGAGCAGATTTTACAGATGAGCAGATGAGAGAGCTGGAACAGACTAAAGGACTAAAGCTCTGCTGCATCACTCTCTTTAGGTAGAGATGAAGCGAGGACTAACTGCTGCCACCGGCACCACTAGCAGCAGTTAGTCAGAAGGCATTGTAGGTAATATAGGAAATCGTTACCCACTGTGAAAACAGACCAACATGTCAATAAAAGAAATATAAACTAAAAAAAATCAGCTCAGAATTTCATTAGAGAATAAATCTTGGATGCCATTGAAGCTCACATCCTATTATAAAGATTAACATGCAAGTCATTCAAGATGTTGAAGAAAATTTCATCTCAAGGCATTATTTGTGTTAACATACATTTTGGTGCCTGCTGCCATCTTGTGGACAAACACATTAACTGCCACAGATGTAACAGGTCTTGAGATCCTGTCAGCACCTGTAGCATCCAGTATATACAGTATTTGCATTGTCTGTGAGTCTTTTACCTGGTTTACCTTCCAGATGTACATGCTTTATTTAAATTAAAAAAATAAATAAATAAATATCCTGAATAAGTAGTAGCACCCTTCACAAAAATGATCATATTAAATAAACAAAAAACCCCAAACCCATTGTAAAATGTGATGGGGGATCATTAATGATTTAAGGCCGTTTCGTGGTTTGATGGTATCATGATTTCTGGTAGGTGTCAGAATATTTCAGCCTCAAATCTGGTTGCCTTTGCCAGGAGGTTAAACCTGACCATAGATAGAACTTTCAACAAGCTAATGAGCCAAACATACTTCCAAGTTGACACAGAAATGAAACACGAATAGAAGATCAGTGTTTTGCAGCCACCATCTAAGTTTCTGGATTTGAACCTGCCTGAAATCCTGTGTTGATATCCACATGTGCAAAACTAAGAATATAAAGGAGTTTAAAATGTTGCATGGAGCATGGTGGTGCATCCGAGATCCTTTACAACTGTCTCTATCTTTGCTAGACTTTACAGGAAAAGACAGTTATTCTTTCCAGGAGAGACATCACCATATATTAATTCTAAGGGTGCCAATAATTTGATCTGAGTTTTGCAGGAAATAGAACTACTTAAGTTAAACCTATTGTGTTTCTGTATTTTTTAACTCAAATGATCACTTACTGCACATGTAATTATTTTTAAATAGTAATTTTTGCTTAATTTCATGTAGGGTGCCAATAATTCTGGAGGGTACTGTATTTAGAGCTCTACTGATCCCGAGAGAGGCCAAATGCTTAAATACAAAACTTCAGGGTTTTGTTTGCAGAAGATTCTCATTCAGTTATCATACATATTTATTTTTTTATTATGGCACTGTAAATATGGTGGTGGTGGTGGTGGTCAGGCAGCATATTTGGCTCACAAAAAAAAAAAATGTCTGCAGTGCCCTATGGGATGTCCAGGATTTTAAGGATTCCATTTTAAAGTCACTCCAAACTTTTTGGAGTGAGTTTGAATATTCAACAATTAAATTATATCAGGGATTTGGTCAGAGTAAAGTATTTTAGCCCAAATCAAGCACTTTCAAAAATACCATAACATTTTTACTGGCAGTTTAGTTTCCTAAACATTAACCAGTTTGGTTTCTGTAGCAGATCCTCTGTTGTGGCCAATCTCATGCATTTATCTAAATGATTTAGCTGCTCAGGCAGCTCATCAGACCAGAGACTAGACACAGGGCTACAAACATTTTGACAGACATTTATGGATTTTTCATTTTATTTACCTCTCTGGTTTGATTATCGAACCAATGATATGGCTTGTTTAATATAAAACTCGACAATGAAACGACAATGAAACAGAATGTTTACAAATGTTTAGAATGGACAGAGATGTGAGTTTGTTCTCGTAGTTTTACATTCAAAACAGACATCTCATCAGTTCAGGGTCTGTGGTGTTAGTCAAATGTGGTAATGTGAAGCGTCACTACGAAACAAAACAACCAGTTCAAATTTACAGCCATAAGCTAATCATTAATGGTTATGGATTTAAAGTTAACTTATCATTGTTTGGTTATTGTTTTTATAGTTGAATACCCCTGTCCTATATGATGATAATGACTCTCTAATAAGATGTGATCATTTCTGTTCTGAGAATATCTCTGTCTTGCTCTCACTGAAATGGACCACAATCCCTGTAAAAAGAAACTCCATCCAGTTTTACAGTCTGTTACTTATTTAGGCCACCTTCTCTCTTTGAGCTCTCTCCTGGCTCTTGTTCTCTCACAGCTGAATGTCTGGCTGCCATCCAAAAGGCTTCTGTTCCTATCAGACAGAAACAAATGAGAGCATTCCTATGCATGACAGGATTTTATGAGCAGTGGATTCCCTCCTTCCATGTCCTCCCTGGGTCTCTCGAGTGTAACACTCACTCAACAATCCTAAACCTTCTTTCCCCTCTGCCCTCAGAAACCCTCGCTTCCTTGAGCTATCTAATACAGGTTCTGCTCAAGGTCTCACAGGCTACAATGGAAATTTTAACCTTTACTAGTGAAGGAAATTATACCCAGGAGCAGCTCTCTCTCTCTCTGTCTTTCTCTGCATATATGATTTTACTTCTAATTTCTCTCTGGAAACCTGTCACCCTTTAAGAAGCAGTGTTCCCCCTGCAGTTGTTGAGAGTCTGATTGCCTAACAGAGAACCCAGCTAATTACTTCCTCCAGAATGACTCACTGGGAAAGGATGCTCATGTCTGAAGGCATTTCAATCACTCGCTGAACTCTGCCAACCTTCTTTCCTTCCTACTGAAGAAGATGGCATTCCCCACTGCTGTTAAGATTAACCTTTACCCAAATTCCCATGTTGATCTTTCTGGCGGTCCGTTTCCGAACTCAGAGATCACTCTCTACACTGATGGTTCATCATTCTTATGCAGGAGCATACATCAATGCAGTAAACTGTCTGTTACCACCAATAAAAACCTTTTATTAATTTTAGAGCATTGTCAGTAAATTTTCAGACACAAGAGCATCTTCAGGACAAAGGACTTTCCAGTTCCTTGGTAAGGTGAAAAGCTGCTTTTCTTGTTGTCTTATTAACCCCAAGAAAGAGTGAAAAAACTGGCTAGCAAGGGAATGACCGTTTATAGCTACTATAGCATAAATGATAAGAGGAACTAACTTGTTTTGTGGTCATTCCACAACATGAAATGTATGACTTTTTAGTATAACAGTTGGCAAATTGCTGTGGTATAAGTGGAATAAAACACTTCAGGACATGCTGTGATAAGAAAATAATCAACTTCAGGGTGGTGACAGTAACTTGACTGCATCACAACACATTTTTTTTTAAATTCCTTATATAATATTGAGATAGTGATAAATTACCTCACTATACACTTTTCTGGGATATCATAATATCTTTTATAACATTTTTAAAATTTTTTGAATACTTCTATGCTTTGCCTGAACTTGGTGATGACATCCACCCATCAAGACAGCACTGTGGAGCTGGGTAGGTGACAACTACAAATTACAATTTGAGGGAGTGCATCAACACTGGTGTGGCTTCACTTGGCATCAACTTCCTTACTCCCTTTTCTTACTCCCATGTACCATGATGCAGAACAGGGGAGTGATTACAGCAAGCAAACAAGACTAGCCTTTTTTTTAACGGAATCTCGATTAGAAGGTGCAAAGTAGATTCGTGGAAGCCTTTTACTCCACGTTACAATAATGGATACACACTCTCCTACTTTGTGTGTCCACACAATGAACACACTTAAATTAGTAGGGCTGGAACTCTCCTTCTCCAGAAAAACCGTTTAGAGAAACCATAAAAAGGCTATTGCATGTCCTATAGCAATGTTTTCCTTCAAGGTGTAGATAATGACTTGCCTTTATAATAAAGCATAAGTTTCCATTTCTGCCTGGGTCACCTTGTAAATTACTATATATCGGGCCACAATCCATTTCTTTAATATAACTTACTTAAATAATCATTGTAAAGATGCTAAAAGAGTCTCTATCCTACACTCTTAGAAAACAGGTGTTCCTCAGGAGTTCCTTGCAAGCAGTTCTGTGGGCAGAACCAGTGAGACAGGTGAAGACTGAAAAAAGACAAGAACTTTTTATCTGCATTATTTTATGCATTGTGCTGCTGCAACAGTTGATTTGCTGATTGGGAAATTGCATGAATGAGCATGTGTACAGGTGTTCCTAATAAAGTGGTTGGTGAGCATATATATAAGCAAAAGTATTCACCTCCATTTTCACATTTTATAGTGTTACAACCTGGAACTGAAATAGACTTAATTCAGATAATGTCATGAACCTACACAAAATAGTCCATGATATTGAAGTGGTGATAAAAAAAAAATCAATATAGCTTCCATTTTTTTCAAATAAAAACATAAAATTTGTGATTGCACAAGTACTAATCTCCACTGAGACGTGAAATTTTTAGCTTGCTAATGAAATTAAGTTAGTTGCTCTATTTTGCCCCCTAGTGGAATAACTGACTCTTTTTTAATTTTTCAATTATGGTCCACAGAAAGATTTTAATTTAGAACACAGCCAATTAGATGTGAACTTTTATTGGGCCTGTCCCGGCCCTTTCGTTTGACACTCCTGGTTTAATGTATATTGTAGGACTTATCTAAAAAAAAGAAGGCCAGCAGATAGTCTATTCAAGTGTATGTACTATTAGACTTTACCTGCCATTACAATGATTAACTAAAGTCCACCCAATAACAAGAATATGTAATGTTAAAAATGCCTTTTTTCTGCTTGGCAGTGGCAAAGACCATTTCTTTGGAAAAAATACAACTTGATCACAGTGTGGTGTCCTTTTTTTTTTAAACATCCTGCTGTGTGACAAGGCCAGTTTTAAATTCTCCAGTTCTAAGCTGTTTTAGGTCAGAAGTCAGGTTACCATATTTAGTTCTGTGACGTAAAATGCCACAGCTTTGTTAGAAAGAAATCACACTGGCTTCTCTCTGCAGAACAGATATGTTCTCAGTCTCTGTGCTCTCTTCACTCACCATCAGCTAGGTGTCAGTGCTGTTGCGCACGTGCAGTTGATGGAACTGGAAATACATTTTGGGATTTAGAGTCAATTATATGTCACTATTACTGCTCTGGGTATTAGAGCCATTACTCTACTAATGGCTGTTTTTATATTTTTCATTTGAAATAAAAGGCATGTGTGCCTTGTGTTTGACACCTGTGTAACAGCAGGCTACATTGTTATGTTTGAATAAATTGTGCCTGCTTCAAACTTCCCCTTAGAACAGCAATGATCATGTTTAATTGACTGCGCCTGTGTGACGCTTTTGCTGTTATGACAGTCATAGCACTGTGATGCTTTTGCATAATGATGCCTTCACTGAGTGTCACTCAAACTTCCTGCCTGGAGTTAAATAACAATATTATATTAAGTCTGTCTGGGTAAAGTGCTTTGAGAAGATAAAAAAGCAAATAATGGTTTTTCGGAGGTTTTATCAAGAGCGCTCATCCGTAACCTCTTCCACGGTCACCTGCACATGGGCCTCGAGTTCACCCAGCAGGTGCGTGCAGCATGTGCCCTTTCTCTACCACTCCCACCGGCTCTTCAAAGAGCCGAGCACAGCTGGAAGTAATTAGGGGGCTGGATGGGGAAGGAGGGTGGGAAGAGTAGGGCATGAAAGGGGCGGTCAGCTAGTTAAGGAATGACAAGTGCCAGGAGCACCAGGCTACCCCCTCTGGACACTTTGAAGTTCTCTCAGATGGGCAGCAGAGTAGTTTGGTTTCTAAAAAGGAAAGAAGAGAGCGAGAGTGTTTGTGGTGTGTGTGTGTGTGTGTGCGTGCTTTTAGAAGCATTGGGGCTGTGAACATCAAAGCTACCTGAATAATAAGTTAAAGAACGGAGTGGCCAAAAGGGAACTTCTTGGAAGGACAGCATCCATCTCATCTGGCATTTTCAGCACACTGTGTTTTTCCTTACTATGCTTGATCCTTGAATAAAGCAATAAAATTGTAAAATAACATCAGTATTGATCAAGATGCTCAATTGTTACCCAGTGTGGCCTAAAATGTATGCTACCATAGTTTATTGTGTTCTAGGCTTGCACAATATAGATTTTTTCCCTGCGCGTGACTTAAAAATAATTGCCTTAAATGATTTAATCATCCAGAACTGACAGAAAATTTCCACCATTTCAGATTTAAGTTTGAGATTTTGAATATTGGAGGGCGGAATATACGCTGTGAATTTGGAAACAGATTGTTGGCAGCTACAATTGCGGCATCAACTCAAATCATTCCAGATTCACATGCTGATTTGCTCACCTCCCAATTTTATGAGTGATAGCTCATATTATTGTACTCCAATGTTAAATTGAGGAGCTCCTATGAAAAATGTGTGAAGGTTTGCAGGTCACATATAATATAATCAGCATAAATGTCACTAGATTTAATGGCAGTATAGAGATGATTAAATCATTATATTGCAAGCCTAGTGTATACCAACATACTTTTTCAATGCTGCAGTATCCAGTTTTGGATGTAGCCCCAGGCTCAATCCATGCAAAACTGAAATGATTCCGACTGACACAGATAAGGGTCTCGGAAAACTTGTCCCAAGCAATTCACCTTTTCAAGGTGGATACGGACGCAGTCGCAGCCCACCTGGTCAAACAATTACAGATCCCATACAGACCAGGAAATCTCCCCTCTAACATAATGAAATAAGACTCAGACTCTAAATAGTGTACTGCATTCAAGAAATGCACTGTTTTATCTGAAGTTTACTCAGTATGTAATTGATCCTAATACATTTGGGAAAACTGCTTTCAAGAATACAAACAACAGTGGTAATCACTGGCAACTGACACTTCAGCTTTAATGAACATCTCATTAATCACCACAGAACTATAGGGCTGGCTCTATTTGCATTGGCAGCTATGTGCTTTCAACATCTTGTTTTTGTTATTGACATCAACAAGGGCCCTCGAAGAATTTGCCTACTGAGGAAGCCAGTCTCCAGTCCTCTTCTTAAACATCTAGTGACTCCATGGTTGTTACTTCTTTCCTAAAAAAAAAAACAAAAAACAAAAGGCAGGGTTAAATATATTAGAAGACAAATCAACAATCGGTTTAAAAAAAAAAAAAACTATATTATATATATATATATATATATATATATATATATATATATATATATATATATATATATATATATATATATATATATTTATTTTTTACTTCAGGACGAACATTCTTAAAAGTGACTTTTATATGAAATGCTAAATTAAAAATGTTTATTAAAATAATATTCTAGTCACAATGGATTAAAAAAAGACTAAGTGTACCAGCCGTCATTTCAAAGCTGGTCACTAACAAATAAACGCAAAACTGTAACAAAACAGATGCACTTTAAGACAATCCACCACAGTTTCCATTTTTGGATTCTACACTGACAACAATTTTCAAGACAATTTTCAACAGTGCAATAAACTTTTAGTCATCCACACATCCACTCCACTGGAACAGACACCCAAATAGCCTCTTATAAAACCTGGTGCCGGTGCATAGTGTTTGAAAACATATGGTGAAATGGTTATGCCAATACAACTGTTAAACATTCTGAACTTCCAAGACATTCTTCTTTCTCTTTGTGTTTTTTTTTCCATCCCTGAAGACAAAAGGACTGCACTGCGTGTGAGAATCATCCAGAAAAACACAATAAAGAACAATAAAAGACACGAGAACACAAAACGGATCATTGACGGAGCGCCACCGTGACCACAGCATAGCACACAACAGATGGGGAGGAGGCCCTAAGTTGCTTCATGTGGCCCAGACTCTCGCGGACTGTGCATCGATGTGGTGGTGGAGGAGGCGAGCGAGAGAGGGAGAGGGGGAGAGAGAGAGAGAGAGGGAGAGAGGGAAGGAAGGAAGGAACGCATTGTACTGTGAAAGTCTTATCTCAGGCAGTAAAGTGGGCAGTTTGAGTCCTTGTGGTTTGGACAGATGAATATGAGGGTCAGGGAGGAATTCTGTAGGTCTGGTATAGATTATTACTGCAGGACAATTTGAGCTTTCTTGAATGTCTGGTCTTTCTACAAGTTATAAAAAGTAACAAAACAAAATAAGTACAAAAACACAGGCCCCTTGCATGTTTAACACCTTTAACGCATTAATATCTTGCATGTGATACCTGGGATTTATACACAAATAAGCTAACTGATTAGACTGTGGGATATCAGGCAGATGATATAATGGCAGGAGAATGGAGGCAGGAGGTTATTACTATTGTAAATTTAGTTTGTCTGTGCTGACAATTTTGGAGGATTTTTCAACAAGGTGTTTTGGAACCATATTTAGCAGTCATCTGTGCAGTCCATCCATCACCAGTGTAGACCAAAAGTCCCGGACCAAAACGACACTGCACCTAATTGCAAAATTCAAGATGAAGAAATTCTGGAAGAATTTCTATTATGTTGTCAGTCTTTGACTTCAGCTGATGTAAAATGTTGTTGCGTGCTAATTAACTAAATGAATGAATGAATGAATGAATGAGTAAATATTAATTCTATTACTTATGTTGCTGTTATGAACAGTTATTGCTGTCTCTAGGCTTTTTAGTTATATTATGAAATATAATCATTTCTAGCAATTAAGTTATTTCTGTTGATTTTATGCCTCTCATAAAAGCAATCCAGTAGTGTAATGCATACCTACACTTTATGAAGAGCTTCCTTTTATTGACATTGAACATTAAGCAAATTGTAGGTTGGAGGATTGGAGAAGTCATGAGCAAAATATCATATACATAAATATATAAAATATAATCACTGAAATAAATACTGAAAATACAAAATGCAATATAGAATAAAGTTCAAGGGCAAGTAAGTTACTATGGCATGCTGGTACAAAACATATTTATAAATAGTTTATGAATCAAGACCTTGGACCAAAAAAAAAAAATTAAAATATAATGGCACAGAAATTTGATCATAATCAGTGAATTCTGCTTTTGCTAATGCAATTTACCTGACTGCCTGAATAGTTATAAGAACGCACATAAGTGAAGAATGATATGAAATCGATCAGCTCAAATAACTGAGATTAGGAGACGTAATCATGTGACAGGCCTAGCCATCCCTTGGGAGTACTCCTGCTCATCTCTAGTTTACACCTGCCCGAGATCCTATCACAGTGTGACTCAGACGATCTCCGGAGTCACTCTGCATGATGTAATCAAATTCCAATCGCATTACACACTGTATGCATTAAAAAAATGCTATTCAGTGATGGTCGGGTCACCACAAATGCATGTTAATGCACGATATAAATGGCACCTTTGTTAACACACACACACACACACACACACACACACACACACACACACACACACACACACACGAAGACACACGAAGACACACGTACACACTGTATAAAACAATCTTTTATGTGGCAACAACTAAGATAAAATAGTGGCCAAAATGTTCTCATCTCACGTGCACACAGTAACATTGAACAGTTTTAGTAGTTTAATGCTTCCTGGTGTGTGTACTATCACACACCACCTAAAAGTGTGATGTGGGCCTGGACACACCTGGCAGCTTGAGCCACTTGGGCACTTTTGCAGGGTCTGTGCGAACAGGTTTGGGTGCTTGGCTTTGCTCATCACTGGGGTCCTCTGGGTTCTCCTGGCTCCTGGGAGCTCCATTAGAATCGGTGTGCAGACTGAGAGAATCCTCAGGGGGCAGTGAACTGGAGGAAGGAGCTGGAGACCTGGGCATACAGCTGAGAAAGAGGGGAGGGGGGATAACGGGAAGAAGGGAGATTAAAAAGGAGGGGGGAGAAAGAGATTAAAGGGGGGGATATCAAACATTTGGAGAGCAATAGGAAGGAAGAGAGGGAAGAAAAAGAAAAGGGCTTAACGAGATAAGTTCCGATCCTTTGCTTCCCAAAAAAGTGCTCTTAGGCAGGAGGATGCACTTAGGATTGTGTGTGTGTGTGTGTGTGTGTGTGTGTGTGTGTTTTGGAAGGTTAACCCTGCCTCGCTGACTGCTTTCATGTGAAGGTGAAGAGAGTAAAGAGGTGAAAGGGCATGACCTCCTGAGAGGCTGCTGTTATTAGAAGCTTCCTGTGTAGAGCCACTTCAGTGCAAACATCTTAATCTTTCCGGCTACAAGTATTTCCGCAGAGTGGGACATCAGCCACCTGCTGCTCCTGTACCAACATCCATAACCTCCTACAGAGAGAAGCCTCATGCTGTACCAAGCACAGAATACCTCCGAGGTCATGCCTCACACGGACTAATAACCATGCACATCTCTTAAGTCCATGCTGACAGGAACAGTTGATACAGTCTATAAAATTGGTTAGGAGAGAGGAATCATTTCACATACCACTCCATATCTGGGGTGATCTAGCATGCTTTCAACTGTGTGAATCAAATTATAGTAAAATTCAAGGGTGAGTCAAATGATAACTGTACGTCTTTTTTTTAAATTTATTTTGCACTGTTTATTGTAAACAGGTGTCACTTATGTGCATCGTTATTTCATTTTCATTTAACTTGTATGCCCAACCTTGGCACGTGTCAATTTGTAACTTTATCTTTTTATCCTCTGAACAGCTTTTGGGTGCTTTCAATTATATACTTTGAGGGTGTTCATTTGACCCGTATACTGTCCAATGTATATTAAATTGCTTTGACAAAAAATACCTCCATTTTCATTTTAATTTCTTACATGATTGATTAGCCTATAATTTTGTGTCACATAAACCACAAAATTTTTTAAAGCATAAAAATATAATTTTATCATAAACTTTATTTATTGATACACAGTAATGTTTTCTACTCTGTGACATTTTCTCACCTAGGGTCCATGTAAAAAATCCATCCAACTCATCTTCATGCAGGAATAATTCCCTCTAACTTTCTGTTAGGCTGAATCCTAAATGGCTTCCTAGTTACTATATAGGGTATAATATAATAGTGGTCTAAATCTTACATACACTATTTTGAGGAGGAAAAAAAGACCTTTGTCAAAGTTTTTGTATTGTTAAGATTGTTAAGGATTTAAGCTTCTTATGGAGGTTTTACTTTTCTGAAAGGAAAAGCCTAGGGTTCTTTTAAGAGCTCCCCAGAGAATCCTACTGTTCCTAGATACTAGACTGTACTGCATTATGTGCCCAACAAAAGGTCATTTGAGATTCAGCCACAGAGAAAGAGCAAATCCAAAAAAAAATCCCTGTTAGAGCTGTTCACTAGAAATACTTTTAAAATTAGAAAATTAAAGAATTGATTATTTCAAAGCTCTTCTCCAACATCAAGCAATGAGGGACATTTAGTTGAAAAGATTACGAACTGCATGTTATGGCTTACGTTAGGTGTCTAATAGTAGAATATAATTACATAAGTAAAGAATAAAGCATGACAGGGCATGCCATTTTAGGAGAATAGTCAGTGATGGGGTGATGTGTTTTTTGTTTTTTTTTAAATTAAAGATCGACTTGTGTCTTATTCTGCTTATGTTAGAGAGTAACTGCAAAGTTCAAAGTCCTCTGTCCTGAAGACTTTACCTCTGAACATTACAAAGTGCTTACACTGGATACTCCATCCATAAAAGATAAATGAATGTCTCCTTACAGAGAACTTCACTGTATTAACAACTACACGTTTTTATGTGCAAGTGTCCACCATACAGGTCCCTGTGAATGTGCCATTTCTATAAAAACAAGCCACTGTCAGGGCCGCTGCTACAGAAAATTAATCAACGCCTTCTGACCAATCCGATTCAAGAACTGTGATATAAGTGCTATTAAAATCTAAATAGTATCCAACAACGCAATACATTTTAACTAAATACATGACAGGGAGTACATCTGATTGTTAAGTCATCACACTGACATGTCATCCCAGGCAGCAGCAGTAGGAAATGGCTTCCTCTTTGAAGTGAATCCTAGAGAAGGGTGTACGTGTGTATGTGTGTGTGCGCCCTGATGAAGGAGTGAATGAGACAGGTGGGAGGGAATCATGTTTGTGTGTGTGATGGAGCAGCGATACTAGGAAATGAGCTTCTATCTTTAGACAGGAGAGGATGAGGGGAAATGTATTTGTATGAGAGTTGGTTGGGGGGGAGGTGTTCAAGGAAATGAGGGCGGAATGGGGGTCATGAAGGTGTGTGTGAGGAAGCGGGCACCTGTGGTTTCAGTGCAACACTCCCATTTGGATTGAACCTCAAAGGCATTCCAGCCAGGCCAATGACTATCCTCGCAGAAAAAAAGCCGCCGTATAGTGATGGGGAGAGAGTCACTGAAGCGATTGCACAAGTTCATTCTGAAACTGTAGAGACTAATGCTGGCGTGTGTGTGTGGGTAGAGATTCAAAAGTGGATAATCGACTGGA
This sequence comes from Pangasianodon hypophthalmus, assembly GCF_027358585.1. Classification (NCBI taxonomy): domain Eukaryota; kingdom Metazoa; phylum Chordata; class Actinopteri; order Siluriformes; family Pangasiidae; genus Pangasianodon; species Pangasianodon hypophthalmus. The sequence continues at coordinate 7,051,014 of NC_069720.1, forward strand.
ACAGGTCCAAAGTTTCAGCTCTTTGCCATTTTCACACTTGGCAGTGTGGTTGATTGTGTGGGTTGTAACCATCCTTCATTAAAGCAATAGTTTGGCCAAATTATTATTATTATTTTTTTTTAACAAAATGTCCTCACACTAGCCAAGACGTTCAGTGTCCGAAGTTTGCTTCTGTAATATTGCACTTGAGCTTTGAGACTAACGTTGCTGACAAGAAAAGGAAGCTTACACTTACCAGTTTAGCATTGTGCAACTTGCCTGTTGAACTTGCAACTTGTCTGTGAAGCAAAGTCAGTGGTCCAGGCATTTTTTTGTTTGTTTTTATTTGGTTACAGCAGTGGAAATATTAATCCATCATTATCAAAGTTCTTATACTTATTAGCCTATTTCACTGATCACTTGAATTGAATCAGTTTAATCCAAACCTCAGTAACCTAAAACTAAACAGGCCTATAAATAATCTAAAGACAATTTTAATAAGAATGTGTTCTGTGAATGGAAAGCTCAGGAGAAAAGTCTATATTGCTCTAATGAATAGTCAAAATAGGCTATTAATTGAATACTTGGACTATGTGCATGAAAAAAAAAACTGTACTGATGGGGTCTATAGATATCTATTTTTAAAATGAGGTCCCTTGTGGCAAAAGGTTTGAGAACTCCTGGTCTAAATCACCACATACTCAAATAAAACCATGTCAAGTTGTTCAGTATCTAGGAAAGACTTAGTTGTGTGGTTTATAACATGTATGACATGTTGTTATCTATAAAAATGGAGAAAAAGAGGCATCCTGAGGCCGAATCATTTTCTTCCTCAGTACAAGTTTGGTATCAGAACATACAAGAATCAGTTTAGTGGAGTCGGCCAAAGTTTGAAGCTAGAATTGTATGTTAGACATGATTTGGATAATAATATGGTTCCAATTTGTGGAAATGTAATTTTAGGCATGCCAACCTAGTTACCAGCTTTAGCCTCATAGCTCTGCTCCAAAACTAAAAAAAGCGAATACTGGATGCCTGATTGACTAAAATTGGATTGAGGAGAAAAGTCAGGCACACATTTTGGGCCAAAATGTTTCCTCAGGTTTCTAGAACTCAAGATAGTTCAGCATGATGCGTGTTGCTGCTGTGCCACCCTCAATGTAACACTGCTGATTAACGTGCAGGGAAATTACTGCCTATTAAAGTTATAAAGTGTGAACAATTGTGAAGAATATCATACCCAGCTATGAGCTCATCAGCCTGCAGGGCAGAGACAATGCCGTCCACAAGATCACGGCGCAAATAGCACTCTGTCAAACACACACACACACACACACACACACACACAGACCATTACATGCTTTTCAGTGACCTTGGCTTCTGTTCTTCTGCGTAAATGACAAAAGTGACATTACTGACTAACTGCTTCAATCACAGCAGACTAAAGCAACTACTACTGACGCCGTATCCGGTGTCAGCTCTACAGTTACCCAGGATGCCCTCTGGGGAGAGGTTGCTGTCAGTAAACAGGATTAAATTGAGGTCATTGCTTTGGACAGAAGATAAAAGAGACAAACAAAAATGGAAGTTGGTGTGAACAAACCTGTCTTCACATCAGAGCCAAAGTACACGAGAGCAGCAGGGAAGAGGTTTGCCTGGGAGAGGAGAGGACAGACAGGAAACACAATGATGTCACTATAAACATGTACACCACACTGTATCCAATAAATGGAAAAATTACAGGACTAAAGCAAGGTACCAAAAGAAGCCACAGGTGTGATCTGGGTACAAACTTAACTCAAACACAGGAAGACACAAAGTGAGCAGACACAGTAAAACGCATTTAAAACGGCATTATATAAACTCTGTTTGTTTGAAAACCTAGCATTCATCTGGAATTCAATCTCAATCCAGATAGAAGTCATTTTGTATATTAAATAATAAATTGCTTGGCAGTTCTACAGTCTTATCAAGTATTACGGATTTTATGAATATGATAATTAGAAATGTCCTCAACCCGACAAACACCTGCCCCCTTTCCCAATCAGTTTTGCACTGCCTGCATTTGCACATTTGAACATGAGTGGCTCTTACAACACAATAACACTTGCCTGTCACATGGTCAATCCTAACTCCAGTAAAATTGGAGGATTCGTAGGATGAGGCGAAACTACTGCAGTGATCATTTTCACACTATTAATTCCTCAGATAGAATTAAAGCATCTGTTACCAAGTTCAAAAATTCTTTGTGAAGCTAAATATCTGTCAAGTGAAAAAGCATTAACCAATCGTCTGTCAGATCACATAATGATTGGTAGTGGCGCCTCCCAAACTTCTGCTTTGTTACTTCTAGCTCTTCTAAAAAAGCTACACAGAGCAGCATAGTATCATACTGTAATGGTACCTGGTGTTGTAACGTTGTGCTGAGGGTTTAAAGTGAGCACACTGCGGCTACTAGCTAATTAAACTGACCTTTTCCAGTGCTAGGTGTAGACGTCCAGGGCCACAGGTGAATAATGTGATTATAATTAAACGCTAGTTTTAAAATAAAAATGTTAGCAATAAAATGCTAGATGGAGTTTTGCTTATGGTCGCTCATGGAGAAAAGAGGCTGACTAAACAAGAAAGAAGTCACTTTGCTAATTATGAGTGGTACATCACGTTATTCCTAATACAGACCAGTTAAACTTAAACCAAGCAGAAAAAAAAAAAATTCTCTCACTTGAAAGCATCAACACTTTTCTTTTTTTTTTGCACTCGATAATAAATTCACTACAGAAAGAAGCTAATTAGGAAAAGAAGTTGACAAAGGCTTTAATCGTGAAAACTCATTTTCTAAACGTTAAGGCGGCTTTAATTTCTTCAAACTTTCTCTCATACACAGAAGCAAGGATGAAGGCTGCAGCCCTCTGCACCGGCACTATAATGGGTAGAGCTGTGTCCTAATTGCTATTATTAGGGCTCTTTGAGGGGGAAAACAATGTGTTTAAATGGGCTACCAAGCATTCTGTCCCCACAAAGCCACAAATGCCTCCCGTTTGAGCGGTGGAGGGGAGAGAGGGGCTGGTGTGTGTGGGGGGTTGTATCAAAGGCTGCCTGTGATGGGAAACATTCCTTCCGTGACATGACACAGAGTGATTAAAGATTCTGTTGTGTGCCTTTAATGCTTTTAAGTCCTAATAGAGGGTGACAGAGATAGAGACAGAAGAAAAAGAGACAAAAATTGAGAGAGGGGCACAGGGTATGGTGGAGGGAGAGAGGGAGCAACGAGTAGGTAAATGACATAAGATAGTAGAAAAACAAAAAAACGAGGAAGTGAGAATAAAGAAAAAAGAATGATGAAGGTGTTTGTGTGCGAAGAGACATATGTATACATGCACAGACGCAGCCAATCAAATGTTTTGGAATACTACAAAGGAGCCCCCGCTTTTCCAGAAGAAGAAAACAAGACACAGAAAATACACAATAAAGGAAAGAATTTCCTTCCCTATGCCCTGTAATTAAACAACAAGTGAAGAACACCAAAGAAGTAAGTCTATATACCATCTGGATACACAAAGAAAAACAGAGAGAGGAAAAAGAGGGAATGTGAAATGTCCTGCGGTTGCCGCGATCTCTCGTGCCATGGCTGTTTTGGTTCTCAGCTTGGTTTTAATGGTTCTCCGAGTGCGTGTGTTTGTGGGGGAAGCTCTGTGGGACACACTTGTAGTGGTCAAAAATGGAGTGAGTAAGTGGCTCCTGAGGCAATCCTTAGGTTTCGGATGTTATTTAAAAACAAGAGATTCTACATTAGGCGTGTGCGTGTGTATTTATAGCTGTATGTGTAGAGATGGATAAGTGGTGAGTTCTGATCATTGCTGGGTCTCAAAAGCTATCATAAGCCACTACAGTGCTGGTTTCTGGGAAGCAAGTGGCCACAGAGCCATGAGCAGGCTTACACACACACACACACACTACTCAGTTACAAAAGTAGAAAGTTTATTTTGGGAAAGTGAAAAGTTTAGGAAAATTGAAAGTTTGAGCTTATCGAAATGCCCTTAAAAAAGGAATGCCCTAAAAAAAAAAAAAAAAAAAAAAAAAAAAGAAGAGAAATCCTGAGCATGTACTTTGAATGCATGATACTGGTCAGCAGGCTGGAGACATAGCCAGAGACAGAGATGAAGATCCTGGACAAGAGAGGAGTGACTTCTCTAAATAGCATCACTACTAAAACAGAGATAACTAGAACCGTTCTTTGCATCAGGATTTCCAGACAGCTACTTTATATACAACTGTCCCAAAACCAGACTCATGAAAAGAGAGAGAGTGAAAAAGAGGAGGGTTGGGATCAAAGCACCCCCCATATGCCAGTTTCCACCTGGCTAAATGAAAGCCAGCTGAGGTCAGGGCAAACACGGAGAACATTCCGGCCCTTTCCCTTTGAACAGAGAAGAGAGGTGCCTCAAGCCAGCCTGTCCTCTTCTATCCACATACTTGTTTTTTTTTTTTTCCTTTTACCCTATCCACCGCTCCCTCATTCCTGGTCCACTAAGCCTCTGATGCTAACCTAATCCATAAGTCCACTGAAAGCCTGGCCTTGACTCACAGTCTGAAGCAGAGCATGAGAGAGAAGAGCAGTAGGCATACACTGATCTAATACAGAGTATCAACACTGAGGCCAACTCCGGTCCCTGAAATGCTGGTTTGTATCAGATTTGCCATAATATCCCATCACTAATGTATTTTATACTCCTGTGAATCCATGTGATGTTGAATGACAGTCAGTTTGTGTCATGTGTTTATGCACCAGATCTGTGTTCTTAAAGTCTGTCGCCATTGCCTCTTTGAAGTTTTGCGTAACTTGGCAATAGCTTGCAGAATGTTGGCTCGGATAGTGAAAGGATGAAACCCAGAGCTCTTGGGATTGCATCAGAAAAGAAAAAGAAGGTGCATCTCAGGAAAAGAGTAGAGTAGGTTTGTGTATGAGTTAGAGAGCATTAATTAGACCTAAATTGGGAGTATCTTGGGAGTCACACATTAAGCATTTAATCTGGTTCCTAGTAAAACCAGGTAAAATCCTGTCCAAAACCTGAACTAAACCAAACAAATGCTGAACAAAAAATCAACAGTTTTTTTTTAAATATTCTAGCAGTTTCAAAAGGTCAAAGAAGCCAGCCTTAAGCATTAAAACATCTGTAACCAAACTGACTTGTAGTGAGCCTCATTTATCAAGCTGGATATGAATGTATTTATTCATAAATCCTTTGAATTTACACAAGAAATTTGGTATGCATGAAAATCCAGTTTGTGTGGAAAAACTTATCTTTGTAACTTACAACATCTGAGTTTGTGTAAACCTGCAGACTAATGTGGCTTCATCAAATAATTAGTGTGAGTTATTGCAAATTTATATAGTGATTATGTTGTGAAATTTAAATCACTTATTTTTCAATTACACACAATTTTGTGAAACTCATTTCATTTTAGTGACTTAAAAGAAAGCAATCCAAAACAAATCCATAAATTAAAACCTAAGATTAGCTATTCAGTTTGGACAAAAGAAATGGTGCCTTATAAAAGGAGTTAGAGTTAGTGTCTGTCTATGGTAGCCAACTTGCTGCAGTGGCTGAGCTGCATTACTGGAAGATTTGGGGCTTGTCGCTCTTAGGAGATGCCATTCAGTCATCATTTTGTCATTTTCAGTTTTCTCTGAACTATGGAGTTTTGTATGTATCACTAAATATAAATCAGTTGTGTTGTGAATATGCTTGGTCATTTATGGGTGATTAGCATTTATTAACATGAAAAAAAATCAGCTTTACTCAAACATTTATAAATCTGGTGGTATTTTTTAGTTTTGGTTTGGCCTACCAAACGTTTACAGTACACACAACTTTACTAAAAGATTGAAGCCAAATGATAGCCGTCTCCATATCAAGGTTCCGCAAATCCCTTGAGCCAGAATTACACGACATGTTAAAACATACCTTTACAACACACAACACGCTGGCTACTCAAGTGGTCGTGAGTGGAAGTGCTAGGCAATTGAAAATATGGATGCCAAGCATAAAATAGCTAATGGTTGATAGTGACAGCCTGACAGTGACAGCAGAAGCAAGACAAAGGCATTATGAATATTAACATTACCTCAAATGTGTTCCAGAATTACTAAAAATTCACACTGTAATTACACATTGCCCACAAACCAACCTTCCAGTGGTTTGGTGATGCTGAGAAATGTAAACATAGCTCCAACTTGTGAACTCTGTGCTATCAGACATTTTACAACCAGGTGGAAATCCAACCCAAATTCTGTTAAAGGTGACAAAAGAAATAATGTCTGAAGACAAAATGAACTCTAGCATGCGTAGTGGGAGCTGCTGAGGGAGCCATAGGAGTAAATTTTTTTATTCATAATGGAAACCAAACCACACACATACAAACGTTAATACACACAAACAGATGTGGGCCTGCATGACAGTGCTACACAAACTCGGCACATGTCCACTCACAATCTGTGTCTCACCTGAAACAGAGTAGCGCTGGGGTCGTCCAGCTTGGTTTTAGGAGGGGCAATGACTGACAAGACAAAAGAACATGATCACACACCCACCTTAGTTCACATAGACACCACTAGAAATAGTCTATGGTATAATAATAGTGTTATTATTATAAACTTTATACTCACATAGGTAGAAGGGGAGCTCGGGATCCTGTAGATGAGTCCTTACAAACTGCTTCAGTACAGCGACTACGAAGAGAACTCACATTTCTTATTTCACATCACAGGATGTACTGTTATAAGACAGCCCTACCAGTCAAAAGTCTGGACACACCATACACTATATACACTGTAGTTCTCATTTATAATTTAGGAGATACAGTGAGGAGCTTGGCCTGTTTGGGAAACTTAGGAAAAGCTTTCTAGTTGAAGCTCTCTCATGAAGCTGGTTGACAAGATGCCAAGAATGTGCAAAGGTTCATCAGGAATACTGTTAAGAAGATAAAATATAACATACTTTTAATTTAGCACTTTTCTTGGTCATTGCATAATTCAATATGTGCAAACTCAATGTTAATGTCTTCATTATTATTCTAAAATTTAAAAAACAGATGTAGATTATTAGGGAAAATGTAGGAATAGAAATAGTAGGAAAAATGAAAAAAAAAGCCTTCTATGAGCAGGTGTGTCCAAATTTTTGATTAGTTGTGTACTTTGTGTTTGCATTACCAAGTCTCTGATGTTACTGTATAATATATAGTGTATGCTACATTAAAATGCACTCTGATATTGAAATAAAACCCAGGAACATATGTGACTGTGGTTGTTGGTTTTTAAGGTCTAAGCATAATTCATGCAGCGATGATGTTTGGCTGGCTTTCACGAAAAACATGAAGAAACTGCGGAGCAAAGAGATGTAGTGCTTAGGCTCGATCACTGTGTCATGCACATGGCAGCTGGGCAAACTCTGTGTACCAACAAACTACACAAACTGCCCAAGGAGAATCATTCCAAGAATAAAGACTTGGAGAAGCAGCAATCTTCCTCCTGCAGTCATGGAAATTGTCATGAAATTGTAATAGCATCACCTGCAGCACTGGAGCACTTGTATACGTAGGCCAACATGAAACCGCAGAGAGTATGAAAGCTTGTAGGCTCGCAAAGGTTTTTTGTCTTCTCGCAACCTCGCAACCTCCACGTGATGTTTAATGTGCCATAACTAATCTACATAAATTTAAATCATCTCAGTTCAAATGTTGTCACTGAAATCACGGCTCCTCGTCACAAATTTATACAGGAACTGAATGGCTGCCTTTTGCTTTGTCTCTTGCTAGTGAGATCGCAGTGAACGTGATCAACCCATTGCTCATGTAGCGTTTTCCTTTTCAGTCTAGTCAAGGTTTAAATACATTGTGCAGTGCATGCTCTTTCAGGAAGACAATCCAACCTGTTTCTAGTGGTCTAAAAAAGCCCTGGAGGACGAGTCTGTCAGGAAACTGAATTCTCAGCACCACCTGTAATACAGGAGGAATAAAATAGCATCAAATATTATTAGATTATGTAAATATAGTAACAGTAGAACAGGCAGATAACTCAAAAAGGAGACCTACAAATCCAGGCTTAACTGAGCACTATTAGGCATCAACTTCAGTGAGCCATAAGAGGTGTGAGCTACATGGGCAGGAGAGCCGGGATCAGAGTATTGGCATGGACATCAAGTAGGCTCACCTTGGGATACCTATCCATCTTCTCTTTCTTCTGAGCTTCCCTCAAAGACTGAGTCATCAGAGGAGCCTCCTCCAACGCCCTCCTGAGACAGAGAGGGAAAACAAACACTAAAATTACAAAAAGTAAGTGCTAGAAGACAGAAACATACCCATAAAACAGTTACGAAGAAAAGCATCTGATTACTGATCCAGAGATCGTTAATAATATTCTGAGAATTATAGGCCGGCTTGTGGGCGAACATGAAAGGAAGACAGCAACAGACAGAACCTTGTGGTTCCTTAATTTTATAGTTCATAATTAGAACCAATTAAGTGGCAGAAACCATGTCATCAGCCTGTCTGATCCGCCAATGGAGCAATAGCAAACGCGTCACCAATTAAACAAAGTGGGCAGAACACCCTGGGGCACCTGGATCCTACCCTGAACAAATATAATTACAAATAAGTCAATTAGAGTGAAGAGGAGTTCCCTGCTCAGGGCTGGAGAACAGCAGTGACACAGGATTTCAAACTAAACATTTAACATTCATACTGCATGTGTCCTTGTAGGCACATGTAAAGAAGTAGGTACATGTAAATAAGGGGGTAGCTGCTCTGGGCCTTTTATAACATTTACTCCATGGGTACTAGATTAATTTTGATGTGGAAGTTATATGGATGAATTAAATTTTCACTTTGAGCTTGTAAACATGGACCAATATGGTTATTTTAATTGAAATCATATATGTATAATTGATAATGTATAGCTGAATGATATATACAGTACATAAAGCTTTAGTTGTGTACTTACACAAACATTGAGTGTTAGCTACAATAGCTTCAGTGCAAAACTAAAGATGCAAATGTCAGACACCAGACATTTGTGGTAAATGGAAATTGGTGTCAAATAAAATTTTTCACCAGACCGTTCCTTTAAGAAGTAAGGTACTGTGTTAATACATAAAAACAAAATTGAAACTTTAGTTAGCGCAAGCATGACCATCCACACACGCACACACGAATGCAAGCAAAGGCAAAACAACAAATACCAATGCAAAAACACAGAGCAGACACAGACATGCACTACACAAAGACAGACAAACACACACACTGAGCAGATCAAAGAGCTGAGACAGAGATGAGGCCTTTGGTCACAGAAGCATGTCTGCTGTGGTAACACTCAAATGGTATTATGCACGCACAGCAAACAAAAAAACATGCAATACACAGACACACACACACACACACACACACACACAGACATACACATATCTCTGATAGTCTCCCCACGCAGCCTGCATGGAGACGTGCTCATAAAAAAAAATCCTAAAGGATAAGAAAGAGACGGAGAGAGATGTTTTTGTAGTGCACCACTGCCTGTGTGTGAGTGGGGTTGGAAGGCAGTAATTTAGAGCCAGAATAACTCTTCTGCTTCCAAATGAAAGCCTGTCTGAACAGTACAGCATGCATGGGTGGGAGGGCAAAGGTCACCAAACCACAAGAGCGCACGCCTCTCTGTGCCTCCATCTCACGAGTTTGTGTTTCTCTCGATCATTCCCAACCACGATGCATGTCATCATGTTCAAAGAGGTTATAGAATTATCATGAACCTGATAGGATACTGCCACAAACCCTTCAGAGGTAGTGACAAATAAATGCAAAAAAAAAAAAAAAAAAAAAAAAAAAAAAAAAAAAATAAGGGTGCAAGACACACTAAGAGGCCACTACCATGGCAGTGTCATTGCTTTGTTGAGAATATCTGCATAGTGGTGGGTCCTCTCCATTATTAGATAGGAAATTGTGCACTATGATAAATGAGCTACAGTACTTAATAGCATCAGCAGTGGACAATTCGCTACCCCGGCACCATGTTCATGACACAAGCGTTCTTATTCTTTTCACTCAACAACAAGGCAAAAAAAAAAAAAAAAAATCACTCCTTGCTACTGACTTACATAAAACAAACGTTTTCTACTGAAACCAAATGCACACAGCGGTACGATGTATGTTGATGATATAACTACAGCGCACAATACTCAGTCTGAATTCCACTACACACATCGCTGTTTACTTCTTGAATTAATTAAGTGTGTGCAACAAAAAGCTGCCATATAACTCTCCAGCTTACTACACGCAGTCACCTTAGGGGTAAATAAGTGGAGAAAAAATGAAGAAGCTAGGAAGACTTGATTAATATCTTTTAAGAGTGATATGAAGGGGAAGGAAAAAAGGAAAAAAAAAAAAAAAAAAAAAAAAAAAAAAAAACAGCTCATAGACAAACACAAGCCTTGCTGACTTTTTGTCAAGGGTGCAAACATGATGCACTGCATCACACTTTTTTTGAAAAGAATAATGTCCAGGAATTTATATACTTGTTTGTGTCTGTATTAATGCATTTAACTAGCTTGCATCTAACATCATACTTTATTACATTACATTAGCTACAATTTTTAGTGTAGATAGTTAGGTTTCCAGGCAAATAAACATTGGGACTGGCCAGAACATAAGAGTTATTTGCCTCTTGGGTGGGCTAATGAATGTATGATTTATAGTGTTTTTCTACTTTGCATTCGTCCAGTAAAAGAGTTTAATTCCTTACAAGCTACCTGATTCAAAAAGGAATGATGCTATCTTTCTGCTGGAAAAAAAATCCAGCAATACTACTGCCCAAAAAATGCAGCACATATATTCATCTCTTCATAGCAGAGTTGAGTAAATCCACGCCTGGCCAGAATCATACAAAAAATAGACAGAAAACAGTCTAAGTGTAGCTTCCTTGCTTATTTTTCACAAACTTGTATGCAGCATCAAATGTGTACTACTTGGAGAGGGCAATCTCATAATTCTACTCACTGGACTTCCATTAAAGCTTGAAACACAATTAAATAAAATGATCATGCCAACATTATGAATATTTTAACACTAGGATAAAATGTGGGGTGTCTACTAACCCATCATGTCACTGAACACACACCTCTCACTCTTCAGCTGTGAGAACCTCTTCCTCACATCATCCACTGTCACCTCAAAGAACTCGTCTGGCAGCTCCCGGTCATCACGCTGCCGCTGTGCTGCTGTGTCCAGGTGGAAGACAAGCGGTTCCCTGTCCACTGGCTGCAGTATTAAACAGGTAGAGGGTAAGCACACTTAACTATCTATTCAACCAGAATTCATTAAAGGCACCCTACACATACTGAATATGTCTTTTATGATTAAATTCTTTCAGCAGGAGCTAAAAAGTTATTAGAAAATCTTAGTATTTAACATGTGACAAGAAAGTGTTATTGTGTCATAAAATACAAGAGCCTATCATGTTGTAATATGCAAATGACGATGCGGGAACTGATGATTGGAATGCAAGTGCTGCGTTATTTGGAGTCCTGGTATGAAGGTGCGTGTGTGTGTATATGTGTGTGTATGTGTGTGTGTGTGTGTGTGTCTCTAAAAGCATGGACACTCTTGACAAGTGTAGTGTCACCAAGTTCCAAGCTGTTATGCCTGCCAGATATCCCAGTACTACCTCCAGATATTCCTCTGCATCCTCCGAATCTTTTGCTCTGCATGTGGCACTAGAAGAACGCTACAAACCAAAAAGAGAAAAAGATGATCAAAGGCCAGCAAAAACAGAGGATGAGAGAATGTTAAATGCTTCCTAACACTGGAACGTATCCTTCTGTTCTAGGTAGAGAAGTCACAGCTCCGCTGTTTACTATGGGTTTAACTGAGTGAAAAGAGATACAAAGAAAGAAAGAGATATGAACGTCCCATGTGACAGGGAGAGTCAGATTGCTCACTAAGATTTGCTTCTGTGCCTGTGCATGTAGGATCATGTGCATGTTTGCTTATGACTGACAATATCTTCCTTCTGCTAAGGCATGTCTGAATAGACACAACAGTCACAAATGGATTTTCCATCACAGCGCTACTTCAAAGCTCAGGAGTTTTAAAGGGAAAAACACATTAGCAATAAAGCAACCCAAAAAAAAAAAAAAAGAAAAAGAAACAGTAAACAAGATGACGATATGATAATCTTTCTGACACTACAATCAATAAGCTACAGTATAAAAATTCTGTGAAAAGAACTCTATGCAGAAAGGCATCTGTTCACGGAAGACGTGTTGAGGTGAGTTTTCTAAACAAGATAAAAAGCTGTTAGTTGAGAACAGGGGTCAGTGATATGACATCATGATAATGTTATCTCAAAAAATATTCTAAAAGTGTTGCTGGTATTGCCCATAAAAAAGAGAATTTAGACTAATTAGTTTTAAAATCTGAGTGATCAAAACAAGTTATCAAATACCGACGATGCCACAGCTATCAGGCAGTACAGTTGGTGCTCTCTGCGTGGAAGCGGTGGTGTTACTCTGTCCCCTGTTCAACAAATGAACCCTGAGCTGAAAGAAAATGGATTTGTGCTCTTTGTCCCTCTGCTTCCTACCTGGACTTCATGGCTCGGTTTGGCCTTCTTGGCTTTTGGAGGCCCACTGGAGAGTGGTGAGGAAGAGGACGATGCTGGTGAAGGGCACTCTCTCTGTTCATCACCTCCAGATCCTCCAAGCCTCTGCCCACCACCAGAGAAAGGCACAAAGTTGCTGGGTGTGGTTGAGTGGGAATGATATTTGTGGGATGGCCCTGCTTGCTCTTCATCCATTTGTTGCATGGAACTGGCCTCCTGAGGCATCTGAATATTAGCTTGCCTGATTTTGGGCCGCACAACTTGATGCTGGTCTTGAGACGGCTCTGCCTGTTCCTGTTGTACAGGAAGTGTTTGGCATGTTTGGTCAGCAGCTTCGGGGGTCTGAGAGGGTGGACTAGTGTTTTCCATGGGCACTGGGGCAGGTATGGGCTCATCTGGCAGATCAGAGTGCATGGTGTTAACAGCAGGAGGAGGCTGGGATGCAGGGGCAGCTGTGTCATTAGGTGTGGTAGCTGTCTCCATGGGCTCATTGTTCCCTGGAGTGTTACTCGCTTTCAGCACATACCTAAGAGAAGAGGTATAGAAAGGAGAAGTGTCAGTTTCAGCATTTTAATCCAAAGGTGATGATCTCACTCCCTGCACACACTGAGATTTCTCCCAGGTATGAGATGGTAGCAGCATCTCAGATAACTTCTACCTTTTGCCGTTTCATATTTAATGCACCCAAGTGTGCTACACTCTGCAGACACTGTTCTATCTAAGTGTTATCTTCAATCCAGGAAACAGGTATCTTGCACGATGCATTCTTTCCCCCACTCATATATTGCCAAACCCCTTTGGCCAGTAGTACTTAGCACTACCCAACAGGCGTGCTGTTATAGGAAAATAATCAGTGACGGGGTGGTGGGATGAGGCCCTGAAGTTGATTGTTTTCAAATAACCATCATGAGATGTTCTATTCTTCTTATACCAAAGTAATTTCCCAAACATTAATTTATTAATGAACAACATTAATACAACGAAAGTTTGTACTTTTCAACCATTAATAGATACATTTAATATTTTAGAGCAGATGTGAAACAAGTAAGTTTCTGTTATCACTTATAAACCAGCTTGTCATGAAACTGAAACCAAAAAATCTCCATCTTGAAGCCTCTCCCTTGGTGGAAAACTTTCTGACTGTTACAAAGCATTGACACTGGAGACTCCTTCCATAAATGTGAATTACATGTCTCCCTATAGAAAATTTCCCCTTATCAATGATTCTACATTTATCTTTATTAATAACAACACATTTGCAATCTGTTTACTATTAGAGCTGTTAGTTTAGAAATCATAATAAATTAGAACAAGTACAATAATATAAACCTGTGATTTTAATTACAGCAAGCACTACTCTCAGATCTGCTTTCATTAAAAAAAAAATATCATCACCTTCTGACTATTATAATCAGGAATTCAACAGCACTGTGGTATAAAATCATTGCTGGGTTTACTGAGGGATGAGCGAACTAAAACTGCAACTTCTGCTAAAAATACAAATGTTATGCCAACATTTCTAAGAAACATTACACTAATAACCTCATTATAATCATCTCGTGGGGTCTGACCTCAGTATGGCACTTCCACCAGTCAGGCCCAGAGACCTCAGAGTGGTCCTCTTAAGAGCCTCCTCTCCACTGACCTGCAAAAGACCACACACACACACACACGCATGCACGTGCACACACACACACACAAATATCAGTATCTCATCACATCCTAATAAAATCCATCACCAGATTGAAAACAAGGATTAAAAGGGGGATAAAAGACAAAGTAAAGGATCCTACCTCATCTCTCATGTAAACACAGACTGGTGTGGCTCCTGGCACGTCCAGTTCAGATATCCTATTGGGAATAGAGACACACAAACACACACATTGATATGTGTAACTTTTTCTGATTGACAAATGTTTGTCATCTATAAATCAGAGACTAAGAAAAAGTGAATCATGTGTCACACTTTAGCCCATTTCTGACTCAGACTAAAGCATCAAACAGCACACGCATGATTGATATTACATGCATGAGACCTCTGGACCATAATATAATGTTTCATGAAAAAACACAGCAAAAGAGACACTCAATTTGTTTCTCTCTCATTGCTGTCCTCCAGAATTCCAAGACTGGAAGCTTCAGTGGAAAAAATGGAGAGAATTAAGTTGTAATGATGTCAGTGATGAAAAGCAGGCAGACAGACGAGAGAACACACTGGCTGGCAGCCAGTCTGCTACAGCCAAACAAGAGCAAGACTTCAGAACAGGTGCCAAGCAACCTAGCGGCGTGGGTGAGGTCTGCTGAGAAAGAGGGTGTGGCGTGAGATCAACGGTGGGGGCTCAGAGAGGGTTCGGCTGCTGTTGGAAAAGAAGCGTATGCAGTATTCACAGTTCACACAACATGGCGCACATCAAAAAACCACAGCAAAGGCACATCAAGGTTGTTGTTGATGCTGCTGATGACAAGGTTGTTCCCCACAGTCTTTGAAGATACAGACACATAGAAAGCACTAAAAATGCCGCCTTACACCGAGTTTCCAGTTTATTAGTTATGAAATCTGTTCACCTAATAAACTGGTAACACAGAGTTTCCAGCTCATATGGTATACTGGTTTAGTAATAAAGAAATAGTAAATGAATAGTGAGGGGCTCAGTGCCTCTGGCGAGCATTCTGCTGGTATGATTTGCATCGACTTGTCACCTGAGAGCAGGGGAAAAGTTTACATGGACCCTTTCATTCCTTCTACTCTTGGAAAAGGATGTTACCTACTGCAATTAATAATAAAGCGTGCATGCAAACTTTCTAGTGTGTACATCTTAATTAAAACAGACAAGAGTCACCTCCGCACCCACCCAAGAGCCACACACTCCATTTTGCTTTGCAACAGCAATCTGCGCTCAGAGGTTCAGGAGAAACCGGAGTTGTTGTTGGTTTTTTTGGTTTTTTTTAAACACTTTCTAATTAGAATAACCATTACAATTATTTTTAAAGTGTCAGATTTGATACTTCATTATAGGCCTGTTTAAGTTTTTAAGTGTTTTAAGTGTCATTTTTGACAATTTTCACCCAAAAATTTTGGTGATATCTGATAATAAACACAGTTAACTGATGTTAACTTACATACCTGTTTAATGTTAGTTAAGCCAAACATATATTGTAGATTTTCTTTCATATTAATGAACTCAAAACAATATTTCAATTACCTTGACGAGAGCACCTCAACTTTCAAGCGGGAAGATCAAGTCGAGATGAAAGCACCAACCAAAACATTACTACATACTAAGCCCCATATTAGTATGAGAGTACTAATATGGGGCTTAAGGAGGGGTGTCAGTTAACATCATGGAGTTTAAAACATTTGCACAACGGTCAATCATTCCAGAGTCAAATGTCGACTGGCTCATCCGCCAATTTTATTGTGTGGGGGGAAAAAGTAAACTGCTCTTTTTTTCTGTTTTTGTGTGACAACTCTGATGTTAAAATGAGGAGCATCTACACAAACCACAAAGGTTGGCAAGTCTACAGTAGAGGCATACTTTTTTGTGATTTCCAAATAATAATAATTTTTAAAAAAAAGGGGTTAAAATTCTGCAACCCCTGGCTATGCTTCACCGGCCCCTCAGGAGCTCCAAACCCCACTTTGCGAATCACTGCCTTAGAGGAAAGGTTCACTGTAAATACAAAGTTCATCTGACTGATCACCTTTATCCTATCCTGAAGGGAGTGGTCTTTTCCAGGATGACCCCTCCCCCATCCAAAGGACACAAGGGCTCACTGAATAGTCTGAAGTCAATGTAAATGATTTAAATTACACACTTGCCGCATCTTGACTCAATTCAACATCTATGAGAGATTTTGGAGCAACTTGTTAGATAGCGCTTTTCATAACCATCATAAAAACACCCACTGAGGGAATATCTTTTTGGCAGAATGGTGCTCATCATTCTAGTACAGTTCCAGAGACTTGTAAAATTGTAGAATCTGTGCCAAGGCACACTGTAGGTGTTCTGGTGGCTCGTGGTGGTCCAGCACACAAAGACACTCATATTCTCATAGGTCACAAATTAATGTTGATTTTTCCGTTACTCTGTTACCCTAAAATCACGCACCTGGTTTCGGGGAAGTGGCCGAGCAGATCCCATAGGCTCTGGCCGCTAGAGAAAGATCCCTGGAGACGAGATCCTTCCTCTAATTGTAGTGCAATCCGGACCTGTGCATGAAAATCACAAACAAATCAGGATCATAACTCCAACCTGGAGTTCATCAGAACAAAGAAAGGTTCACACTCAGTTAAGAGTCAAGTTTTAGCAGTAAAGCCCAGAAAAACTACTTACACATTTGGGTTAATAAAAAAAAAAAAAAGAAAGAAAGAAAGAAAGAAATCCAATCACCTGCCTGTTACTAACAAGTGACAATGGAGTTAGAGAGGAAGAATGTAAAAAAAAAAAAAAAAAACAATGCAAGGATTCATGCAATGGGTTTTACATGCACTTTATTAATGTGATAATAGGAAACTCTAAGCCTATGGGTCACTTAATAATCAGATTTCTTTGTAAATATATCATGTATTTTCCTCCACTGTTGCTTTTTAATCTACCAATAAACCGAGCAAATCCTGTGGCTCGCTTTGGAATTTCTAATAGTTGCAAATGGCACACAACGCTGGTTCTGGGGCATGTCTTAACTGGTTATATCTGCAAATCTCCAGATGTTTCAGTTTCATGCTATATATGAAATGAATGATCCTATAATCGGGCTGAAGTCCAGGTGTCTTTACAAAATCCGAAAACAGCTTTAATCTGATAAAAAGTTTGACACTGTTGTGTGGCATTTATATATTTGAACTGAACTGCTGAAATCAAATCACATTATGTGTGTCTATGCACTTTGTAAGAAGTGCTCAATTACCGCATCTTTTCGAACTGCTGCTCATGTAACGTTAGGATACGGCGTCACGTGCTCAGTGCAAAGTGCTATCCGTCCACTTCCGCATGCATGAGCCCACAGACAAGATTGGCTAGTGTCACTGTGACTGATAGGGGAGAGAGAGACTATGCCTCCCTGAGGCATTTGACTGATAGGCTAGAGAGAGTGTGCCTCCATGACAGCAGGGCCAGTATTAATTTCTTGAACTCCTGGCCATGGATGGCTGTGGCATCATGGGGATTCAAACTCGCTTTTCTGTTGCGCCGCTCTGGTGCCCCTACAGGTTCTTTATAATGCAACAGTAAGTTTGCATTTATAATTATATCTACAAAAAATTGCTGATTCCATTCAGCAAGTTCCATTCAGTAATTTTTATATACCCAAGTATTGTGACATAATTTATACTGATATTATAGTCATATTTTCCAGCCCTTTACAGAATATACCCAAGATATCTCAGAAAAGTAAATTCTGACACAACCTTGATATCAGTATCATCCTGCTTGTTCTGATACATTTTAACTTCTATAGCAACAGCTCATTCACTGGGACTTGCATGGTGGGCACTCTACATAAATGTGAGTAAACCTTGATATGACGAAGTTTTCTGTGAGGAGATGAGTTCTGGAAGGAGTCTCCAGGGTCAGAGTTTTGTAACTGTCAGTGGCAACGCTGTTCCTTTAAGTTTACTGACATGGGCTGTTGTTTCTTGGTCACATGAGAAGATTTTTTTTTTTTTTTATATATTAACTTCAAGGCAGAGGAAATAAAGAAAGGCTGGTGAGGGAATCACTGTTTATAACTGCTATAGCATAAGTGGTAACAGGAACTAACTTCCCCAACATTAAACGTAACTGCAAATTGCGAAAAATGATTGTTAGTGATGGCAAATTGCTGTGGTATAGAAGGAATAAAAGGCTTCAGGAAGTGCTGTTAGAAGAAAATAATCAACATCTGGGTGGTAACAGGAACTTTGTGTCGAATCGGACAACTATCATACTATCACAATATTGATTATTTTCCTATAACAGCATGCTGTCATGTTTTATTCCTTAAATAACATTCATAGAGCTAAGGAAAGGGACCTAACTGTACAATATGCCTAAGAAAGCACATTGCATGAAAGCAGCAGATAGATGCAGATCCTGGTCAGCGGAACAAAGCCAGTGTTTGTGCACAGCATGAATTGCCCTGATGTAATGATTCAGCGCTGGGTAAATGCACCACAACCACACTTGGACATGAATGAGCATTTCTTCCCTGTCTTACATCCCGTAAACATGAGTGAGAGGGGTGGTGTTGAGCATTAGCGGTTAGCGCTATTCCCACTGTGCTTTATAACAGCCACAGTCACCCTGGCCAGCGATCATTTCCCCTTGATCCTTCACTCACAAATTAGGAGAAAGAGAGCAAGAGACAAATTTTGGTCTGCTTTCATCCTCTGTTCCAGAAACAAGCGCACACGCACACACACACACACGCACACGCACACGCACACGCACGCACACATATATACAGTCTGCTTCTCCCTCATCTGCTTATAAACACATTCTTCTGCATCAGTAAACCAGAACTGATGGCAGGTACACATGCAGGCAGCATATGAACAATCGTGTCCATCGGTGCTTTTACAGGCCAGCCAAACACATGTTTTAGACATGGAGCGTGAACCTGACCACCACTTTAAACAGTCGTTGTTTTGTGTTCGACTGTGGGTGGCCCATCCAGCACACATGGATGACAGAGGCTAAGGAAGGCCGCCGCAGACTGACGATGTCGTTAACCTTGGCCTTGGTCTTGGTCTTGACCTCAATTTCCGGCCTTCCAAAGCCATAGAGCACTGAGACAAAGTTCTTCCAACATGCCAGCGCCACTCATCACGCCCTCAAACATCTCACACATGTGAATAAACATTCTATAAATGTTTTAAGTCACAATTTATTTGTTCGAGTTATTTAACATCGCCATAAATAAACAGCAAAGATGAAACAGTGAAGAAAAAAGGACAGATAAGACATTGATTAATGGCAGCGGAGTGGGTGTAAACAAAACAGCCTTGTATGTAGTTGGATATGACTGTGAAATGAAACATCAACTTCAAAACAGACACGAAAAGCATCTAAAACCTGAATGTCTAACTAGCAATCATACTAGAACATCAGATGCTACGATGCATAGAATCTGCAGAAGATTTCATGATAGTCTTGCATAAGCTTCCCAAACAAAAACTCTCATTTCTTCCCTAAAATTTGATTACACCTCCCTTTGCCTTAATAACAGTGCAAATCCTGCAAAGTAAGGATGCCACCAATAGTTCTTGTCAATTTCATCCCACTCTTCCACTGACTTGGTGCAATTCACCTAGAATTCATGGCCTATTTTGGTGTTTTACCTGCTGTTCCAAATAATCCTTTTTTTTTTTTACAGAATTGAGGTTGGGCGATTTTGCATCCCAGAGCTCATACTCATCGAACAAGTCACACACAGATTTGGCACAATGTACCCTACACTTGCCATTCTGAAACTTGTGAGTGTCAGTGTTGTGTTCTGCTTGTACATGAAGGACAAAAGACCATCCGCATTTATGAAGATCATACTCGTCCAAGTGTTTAACCTACTGACACTGCATTACAAGGAGCTACTGTTGGTAATGGTGACTCGTTTTCTTTCTGGGAAGCTTCTGGTGTAGGTTCAGTGAACAAGAGATTCCCATAATGCACTGCAAGTTTAAAAATTTGGTTTTTAAATTCCAAAGATTCAAATACACTACGAGTGGATAAATTCATGCCTATTTCTGTTTTTGAGAATTCTGTTAATACTGAATAGTGAACCTGTATTCTCTCTAAGTCAGCACTTTTACAAATTCTTTAAATTAGTGTGTCTCTATGTGGTACTGTGGTGCCTTTGCTTTAGTCCATTATTCAACTTTTGCTGTGTTTCCTCCCCCCTTCCCTTCCACTTTGTATTTCAATCCCCTTCAAGTGGCTTTGCTGTCTGCCAGGCCGCTATAGTAAATAAGATCTTGTTCTTAATGACTTGCCTGGTTAAATTCATTCATTCATCCATCTTCAGTAAGTGCTTTATCCTGGTCAGAGCCACAGTGGATCCAGAGCCTATCCTTTGAACACTTGGCATTCAGAACCCCTTCAGTTTTGGCACACTTTTTTATAGTAGAGATTTTATTTAAAATTCATTAAATTTACTTTTTTGGCCATCAATATACACACAATAACCCATAATGACAACTTTAATGAACTCATTTATTAAAAACCAAATATTGAAATCTCTCATTTAGGTATCTAGACACTTTATTTCATATTTTGAAGCAATTATAGCTTCAAGTCTTCTTGGGAAAGTCTCTATAAGCACTGCACACCTGGAATTGAGCGATTTCTGCCATTCATCCTGGCACATCCTCTCAAGCTCAATCAGATTTGATGGGGAGCGTCTGTGAACTGCCATCTTCAGGTCTGTCCACAGATGAGAGGTTCTATGAGGTTCAAGTCTGGGCTTTGGCTGTGCCACTCAATGATATCCAGAGACTTGTCTCAAAGCCACTTTAACACTGTTCGGGTCATTGTCGTGCTGAAGTGTGACCCTTCTCCTCAGGTGAAGGTGGTGTGCACTCTGAAGCAGGTTTTCTTAAAGGACTCTTTTTCCTCATGCTCCTTTAAACATCTACCATACGCCTTTTACTCAGACTTGGCTTCTGTCTAGGCACTCTACCGTAAAGGCCTGATTGAGGGAGTTTTTCTATGATGGCTGTCTTTTTGGTACGTTCTCACATCTTTACGGAGGACTTCTGAAGCTCTATTTGAGTAGCCATTGGGATCTTGATTATCTCCCTGACAAAGGCCATTCTAGCCTGGTTACTGAGTTTGGATAGCTCTAGAAAGAGTACTAGGTGTCCAAACTTCATTTCACAATGATGAATCTTTACAAATGGTTTTATACCTTTCCCCCAGATCTATATCTCAACATAATTTGATCATGGAGGTCTACTAAGTGTTTCTTTGGACTTCATGGCTTAGTTTTTGGATGTGGAGAACAAGCACTAAATATCTGTCTTGAAATGATATTGGCCTGAAAACACTGGACTAAGCACATTCCGATCCACTGTTGTATTTTTATCCATGCTGTGAATGTGTGTGGTGATACCTGACACCTGACTCTTTTTAATGAAAAGTTGTTATTTCATCATAACCTCTTAATTAGCTGAAAGTGAATAATAGCATCCTCCCTGCAACACATTCTAAAAAGCTATTAAAATGAGGAAGTATTGGGAAAGTACTGCACACACTATCTAATATTGACATCATATTGAGTTCTACTGAATCTTCTTTGTAGTAGAGTATCTATGTAAACAATCCCAAGGTACATGTTTTGAGCTTTAATAAAATCAGTTCTAATAAGAACTCAAACACTGGTGCTTGGGAAACATCCATTAACCCTCACCCATAATCAAAAAGGCTTGAAATAATTAGTTTCTTCCACAAACAAGCAATCAGCTGCAACCAATATGGGGTCTTGTCAGAAAGAGGGGGCGCGTCCACGGAACCTGCTCGGCAGATGTGCCCACTTCAGGCCAGTTCTAAGATGGCACTCCGTGACACAAGCCAGAGGCAGGAGAAGGAGGTTGTTTATGAACTGCTTTAAGACTTGAAAAGGACGCCATGGCCATCTCACTCCCGACGAGACCCAGCCACATGGCCCTGTAAGGCGGATGCTTAATTATGCCAGCACACAAACAGAAACAGAGGGTGAGGTGTATGAGTGTATGCGGTTAGGAAAAATGCATGTAAATGTTCAAAGCAGACAAATAAATGTTTTGGAACACGGACTCAAACAAGGCGCTGATTATTTTTATGACCCATGTTGTAGCAGTAAAGTGGGAGCACACATTATGTTCTGGACACCGGGATAGCGAAGTAAATCAATCACACAGCACCATGGGATTTAAGCACTTTCTCTCACGAATCAGCCCACAATACAGGACAGCACACACTCTCCTTAAATCATATAATTTATGCCAGCACTACAATCCATATAGTTGAATGAGGCAAAGGGGCATGCAGTCACGTGTCAGCAAAGTACATACTGTTGCAACTAAATTCTTCAGTCATAGCATACGCTAGCTTTTACACAACACACACTGAACAGTTTGGAAATTTAAATACAGCTTTCTCATAATTCATCATATGAATGAGCTTCATTACAACGTATCATATTGTGGCTCACTTTATAAAAGCATCTGCCAAATTAACCGACTAACTGACTGATAAACACATTTTCTAACATCCAAAAAGGATAATTAAGAATGTCTCAGATATTTCTATTCGGAAATGTATCAGATTCTTGGGAGAGAGATTGTGATTTCGAATCCTGACAGTGACAGGGAACATGCCTGTGGCAATCACAGAGACACTAGCCAATCATGGGCATCTGTGTGATCACGTATACGGATGAGAGCAGATAGCATTTATCTGAGTGTGTTACGCTGCCCTGTGAGGCAGCATGAGCAGCGGTTCAAAAAAATAAAATGCATTTGGCTGACTTCACATGTCTTGGAGGAAGCAAGTGTTATCCTTCACCCTCCCTGGTTGGTCCTGATGGCAAAGATTAGAGGTCTGTTTGGAACTGTTTTATTTTTTAACCTAAGGAACACCTGCAGTTCTTATTTAATTGTATTTACTTAATAAAAATTTTATGTAATTTAAGTAATTCAAACCACAGCAACCCAGACAAGGATAAAGCATTTACTGAAGATGAATAAATCAATGTCCAATACACTCCCATGTTAACAAACATAACTTTCATGCCCGATCCCACCCACATGAATGTAAAAACTGCCAACTTTGACAACTTGGGTCCCGCAGGATTCCACTCCTGATGTACAGGGACAGAACTGTCCCTGCTTTCTGGGTGGGAGGGATGGCATTACTCTCTCCCCTGTCCATTAGAGCGACACTCACAATGTACCAGAAATGCAACAGACTCCATCATGTAGGACATCTTGGACAACCATAATCACTTTTTGCATTAGCTTTTACATTTAGTGTAGTTCTACCTGCTAGGCTCTGCATCCCAAAGTCTGTAGGCAAAACTGCACATCCAGGCTTGAAGGTAAGCCTCTTGCACACTACATGATTTTACCCACTGACTGGATATCCACTCATTTGGGCACTCAACGACTACACCCCGCAGCTCGGCCACTGCTCGCTGTGTCCTCCCACCGTGACTGGTCGTGTAGTCTGCACCGTCCAGCGACATGATTTTTTTTTGGCGAGAGATCGTTGAGGCACCAATACTTTCGAGCATGTTTGAGATTCTCAGCAATGAATCATGTAGTGTGAAACCCTCGGCCACTAGTTGCAAAGACAGTGATGAGAAACAGCCAGTGAGAGTCTGAGAGCAAATGAAATTCATCTGCTCTCATACACAGCCAATCCCTGAATCCAATTTCTCATTCATTTGTGCGGGAGGACGAGGACAAAACACAAACACAATAATTATTGCTTCCATAGGAACTTATCTGGCATGTCGTACACAAATGGTTGTTAGGAACAGCAAAAATAAACACAAACACAACATACCACTACTCCTACCAATGCACAGTATAAAAATAGCTACGTTTCTTTTCACTATACACTACCTGCATCTCCCCAACCTATATTTCCTCCACATTTTCTCTTATTTCTCGTTTTTCTTACAAGACATACAGCTCTCAGGTTTATTTTCATGAGAAAGTGGGATCTGGAGATCAGGCATACTTCAGCACAGATCTCCCCAGGTTAAAGCTCATGTAGGGTGGGCACATCATCTGTGAGTGATTGTCTAGTGGGCTTACTCTTACAACACCAAACAACAGATCGCAAGAGATTTGAGTTGTGTAAAAGGCTCAGTGTTTGAGATTGTGAAAATCATGTAGTGTACACTCAGCATTACATAGATGATATAGTTATATATAGTTCTACTTTCAAGTTAAATAATAATATAGGCTACACCTGATGTTTGTTAATGAGATTGAGTGCCTTAATGTTCAAGGCAAGCATATGAAGACTCAGGTGTGTATTTATGGAAAACAATTTCAATGAGACAGACTTAAATTACTTGTGAGAAAAAAAGTGGACACAGTTCTATAAAACTTTGTCAAATAATGCCCCCAATGCTGCCAGATATTCCTGACACTGCTCCTCCCAGTGACAAAACTTATCATAAAATCAAAGTAAAATACTCTACATATAACTAAAGTTCTATAGATTAACTAAACCATCTTTTCAGGGGTAATGTGTATGATGTGCAGGATTTGGAAGGCAGCTCCTTGCCACTGGCCATGGCATCTGTATTATTACCTGAAGCCTTTATAAATCAAGCAGTAAAGCTATCAGGCTGAATGAAGTGTTATGCAATAAAAAAAAGAATGCTAATAACCCCAAATATTGACAAAGACAT
Organism: Pangasianodon hypophthalmus; assembly: GCF_027358585.1. NCBI lineage: Eukaryota > Metazoa > Chordata > Actinopteri > Siluriformes > Pangasiidae > Pangasianodon > Pangasianodon hypophthalmus. The sequence continues at coordinate 7,076,014 of NC_069720.1, forward strand.
ACTAAAGACATATTATAGACATATTATGTACACTCTGACAGCTTGCCAATCACAGAAGCAGCGCCTCTAGTTCATGGTGACATCACGGCACGTGACTTATAAATAAAATTAAATTTTGGGGTACACTAGTGAAAGCATATTTTGTCTAGATTCAGACATGATCGAAATAATAATAATAATAATAACTAGACCATGGTCTTATTACAGTTTTCAATAAATCAGTGATGTTTCTCTTTAATGCAAAAGATTTTATCTATCCAACTAAATCCAAGTGTTACAGACAAAGATCTAATTACGCACCGTGCTGTCTGCCCCCCCACGCTGCCGGGTGCTTGGCACTACCTCCAACTTGGCATTATTTGGCAGGTTGGCAAACCTCCACTGCAGCGTCAGGTCCAGCACATTCCTCTGAAACCTGCGGAAAGGACAGTCACAAGAGGGTTAGAGATAATATGTAGTAGTTAGCGCACAAACATCAGATGTCAGCAACAAAATATGTGTGTATATATATATATATATATATATATATATATATATATATATATATATATATATATATATATATATATATATACATACACACACACACACACACACACACATACATACATACACACACACACACACATACAGTACTGTGCAAAAGTCTTAGGCACATGCAAAGAAATGGTGTAGAGCAAAGATGCCTTCAAAAATAATTAAATTATATGCTAAATAACAAAAAAAAACATACTATAAAGAGCAGTAAACAGTAATAAATGAAATAAAGTCAGTATATGGTGTGACGACCCTTTATTAAAAAAAAAAAAGTAGTTTTTTATAGTAGTAGGAAATGAGCTGTAAGTGTTACTGAGCATCATGCAGAAGCAGCCACAGTTCTTCTGGAGACTTTGACTGTCACACTTGCTTCTTATTTTTGCAGCAAAACCCAGCAGCCTTCATTATGTTTTCTGTTTGAAAAGTGGTCTTTTATGTAACATGCTGCTTTCTTTACTGACATATAAACATTTTTCTGTAACATTTAATTTTGTGCTGGAAAACTAATGTTTGGAATCTAACATGTTTTTGTACTGAATCAATAATGTAGAAGTCATATAATAAAAATCTGTAACAAAGTTTGTACTAAAAAAAAATAGGATGCCTAAGACTTTTGTACAGTACTGTGTATGTATGTATATCTATATATCTATATATATATATATATATATATATATATATATATATACATACATACACGCGCACACGCACACACACACACACACATAATGTGTGTGTGTATAAAATAAGCATTTATCGTTGCGTTATGGCTGTCAGTTGTTAGCTAAGCATTAGTTAGGATACATATTTTAATATTTTGTTCACTCACTTCAGTCCGTGGTCATCTGGATTAAATCCTTGTTTCTTGCACACTTCCTCGAGAACCTGAAGGTTTAAATCAGTCGCGTGTCAAAATCGCTTAAAAAAAAGAAAACAATTTTTTTTTTTTTTTGCTATCTCATGCCAACAGAGCTAACGCAGCTAAACAGCTACTCAAAGGGGTGAGTCCCAAATTGCTCCCTATTACCTATACAAGAGCACTTAACACAGTGTGAAATAATAAGCTTCTAGTGCCTCTGTAGCGCACTATATAGCCAACTGGGAGCTGCTTGAGACGCGACCATTGCTCGCAAAAACATATTTTCCAGAAAAAGAACAGCCCCTGTAACAAGTGAAACGAAACCTTGATATTTTATATTCTACGCGTTTTGTCGATCATATTTACCTGAAGCAGGGGTGTGTTTGGGGATACTTTTACGGTCTGTCTTCGTCCATTTGGAGCAAGAACCGACACTGCTATACTGCTGGCTGCCATTGCAAAATGACGTCAACGTGTTTGTTTGAAACAACTTTATTGACACATAAAATTAAGACAAAAAAAAGTGCCCAGGAATTTGTGTGGTCGCGATCTCCAGGGCAGGATGTCTGTAAGAGTAAAGATTAACGTGGTAGTTTTAACTGAACTGGTTTTATGTGACTGAGTGAGTAGACGATTAGATAGATAGATAGATAGATAGATAGACACGAGGAAGAATCCAGGGAGTAACTGCAGTATACTTAAGTAATTACTGTAGATGTGGTAAAAGTTAAGCGTAGTACAGCAAGTGCTTCAGAGGCTGTAGGAGGTGAAACCAGTGGAAATTGAAGAACATCTAGATCTTTACCACACAAAGTGTTGGATAGATGGATGGTTGATGGATGGATAGATGGATATGAAGAAGAATCCAGGGAGTAGCTGCAGTGTACTTAAGTAATTATTGTACACATAAAAGTTAAATGAAGTTCACAGAGTGCTTCAGAGGCTGTAGGAGGTGAACATTTCAGAACATCTAGGCCTTTATCACACACAGAAAGATACAGTACAGAGAAATAAGTATTCTTTTTTTGTTGTTACTTCTAGTGTGTATGTGTGTGTGTGTGTGTGTATATATATATATATATCTCCACTTCAAAATTACAAACATAATCTCTTGACTTTGCAGTTGTAAATATGAAAAAAAAAAATATTCGTAAGCATAAACAAAGCTATGTTTAAACAAAACTGAGAGGGGAACAGGACACTATATACATAACGGTAACATAAAAATCAATCAAATTCTAGATATAATTGCTGAAAAAAAAAAGTTCTTCTGCACCTGGTGTCATTACAAAAGAGGCTGCCATTGGTTGGGAAGATTTCACACCACAAGTAACAATCATGGCGAAGGTGAAGCGCTTCCTAAAGTTCTCAGGGACAACATTATTAAACATCACTTGAATCGAAAAAAGTACAGAGTCATTGCAAAGACCTTAAACATCCCTGTCAGTACAACTGGTTCGATAATACACAGGTGGAAAGTTTATGGAACCACAACTAATCATCCTTGGACAGGTGTGCCACGCAGGATTTCACTGAAAATGCACTCTCAAATGATAATGATAAGGACAGTATGAGAGAAGTCAGCAGTCACACGAAAAGAGTTGCAGAATGCCCTGAAAGCAGAAGGAACAACCATTACACCGAGAACAATAAACAATGAACTTGACTCCAGTCATCTCCATCCCTACACCACACAGAAAACTCATCTGCTAAAAAGAAGCACAGAGATGCAAAGGCATTTAGACAAATCAGATCACTTTGGGACAATATACTCTGGTCTGAAGAAAAGAAAAAAAGAACTCTCTGACAATAATTCAGCTCATCACATTTGGAGAAAGAAGGGTTGTGTATATGCTCCCAAGAACAAGGAGGTAAGGAGGTGGGAGCATCATGATATGGGGCTGCTTCTCTGCAAATGGTACTGGGGAATAACACATCATCAAAGGAAACATAAACAGAGTAATATCCTGGGGCATATTAGGGGAGAATTTAATGTCATGGGCCAAGAAACTGAATGTGGAGAGAAGATGGACATTTGAATAAGACAACAGCCCCAAACATACAGCCAAAATAAACTCAAGAAGGCCTTGCATGGCCTAGCCAATCTCCTGACTTGAATCCCACTGAAAATTTATGGAGGACTTTCATATCGCGAGTCCATCAGAGGGATCCTTGTAACCTTAGGGAATTGAAGACGACTTGCCAAGCGGAATGGGCCAAAACTCAGCAATTCTGCAAAAAGCTAAGTACTTCTTACTGTAAACGTCTCAAATATGTAATTACCAAAACAGCTTTGCACCATAGTACTAATATTGGTAAATTTGTGGTGTCTGAATACTTTTCTCCCCATCAATTTCATTTTTTAAAATATATCTTTCTTTATGCTTATCAATACATACTTTTTGTTCATATTCATAAATACAAAGGAAAATGACTGTGTGTAAACGTGAGTGGATATCTGCACTGAAGTCATATTAAATAACAAAAACAAAAATGTCTGAATACTTATTTCCCCTCAATGAAGATAGATCATTTAATTTAATTTCAACTCCAACATACTGTACTAGACTGCTAAAATAACAACTTTGTCAATGTCCAAATATTTAGGAACCTGAATGTATATCCAAAGCCACACCATCCTTATTATTTAGCGAGTTTTGCCAATTTATAACTGTGTGAAAGCATATTTTAAAATATACAACCCATTCTATAAATACCACAAAGCAGTAATGTATATTAGTGTCCAAACAATGTATTATAGCAGATGCTAAGCACCGATAATACCTTTTATAGCTTGCAGGAAATATAGAGTGCCATATCACACACTGAGGCAGCTGGTGTTGCATTTTTTTCTGTGGTCATTTCACACAGGAACTGTTAGCTGGATAAAAGGGAAGTCCACTTCCTCCTCTCACCCAGATTGGCTGAGAAGATGGTGATGCTACTTTGACAGATGTTTTTAAAAAGCATCTAAGTAGGCTAATTGTTTTAACCCTCTGACTGATCATAGGTGCTCGGATCCTTTGCCTGTTTCTAATGATTGGATCATTGCTTTGCTGTCTCTTTGGTGAAAGTGATCCTTCACTAAATCTCTTTGATGTGACGAGATCAAAAGGCTCCAGATAAGTGGATTGTGAGCGTGCACTAATCAAAAGGAACACAGAGGGGGATGAAGGGAAATGCAAGGGGATCTTGCAATCAACTGTGCCAAAGCCCAGCTATTAATTGCTGACAAGTATGGCACATCAATCAAACTTTATTGCCCCATTGAGGAAGATTAGTTTAGCAACAAAGAGTGCAAACAGAATGGGTGAAAACATCACTACAATTAAGAAACACAACATAAAAATAAAACAGTGAGATCATGTGCTAGAGATCATAAACTTAATTAAATCCCTAATGAGCAAGTCATATACTATGAGAAACCATTAGTGCAAAAATATTTGACTGCAAGATACCAGTATCACATACCATTAGTCTACAAGGTTCATGGACATGATTTAACCAGCTCATACCCTATCACTGAGAAGACCTTTTTGTATCCACTCAGTGAAGCTCTCACAGATCTGAGATTTCAACTAAATAGAACTCTTGAAGTTGAAGGCTATAATATAGGCTAGCTTAGTTTTTGGATTCATTCCCCTGATGTTTTTCGTCTTGTGTCGCACTGGTGTGGCTCCATATGCGAGTGATTTAAGTGGCATGTTTTCCCCTTTAACTGAAAGAATTGCGACAGAAAGAAAGGCATAAGTCAAAGAGGCTGGGCGGATATCAGTGACAGATCCATTTCTCTCTGCCATGAGGGCAGGAGGGGTTTTGTGTGTGTTGGGGAGGGTATAGGGGGCTGCAAACACATACAGTATGCATACACCCAGGCACAGGCATGACTTTGAAGAGCTCTGGAATAAATTCCTTGATCACAAGGCTATTCCTAAGCTTATAGCTGGAACACAACATAGTGGCCATACTGGCTAGCTTAGCTGCACTTCCCAAAATTCCTGGTTTTGAATAAGACAGGTCTCTGTTCAAGAACAGCTGCACACAAATGCAAAAACTGTACAAGTAATTCCAACACTGTTGGTGTTAAACACTGTACTCTCGGAATAAGGTACTGTACTATAGTGATATAATAAAGTAATGTGCTACACTGTCAGAATAACATACTGTACTATACTGTCAGAATAGGGTACTGTACTATACTGTCAGAATAGGGTACTGTACTATACTGTCAGAATAGGGTACTGTATTATACTGTCAGAATAAACTGCCGTGGCCCAGGTTCGATTCCCGGCCAGGGAACCTACCCCAGCCACTAGGGTTGCACAAGCCAGTGCACTCTCAGTGCCGGTCCCAAACAAAATTGGGGAGGGTTGCATCAGGAAGGGCATCCGGCGTAAAAACTGTGCCAAATCAAATATGTGGCAACCCATAACAGGAGCAGCTGAAAGAAGAAAAAACAACAATTATACTGTCAGAATAAGGTACTGTACTATACTGTCACATTAAGGTACTTAAATCAGCACTATACTCTCAGAAGAAGTGTAACAGCCTACAAGGTACATCCATCTTCTGGACTGCTTATCCCAGGGAACTCAGGACACAAGGCAGGGGACACATTGGACAGGGTGCAATCACACACATTCACACACTACAGAAATTACAGTGAGCCTACCACGCATGTCTTTGGACTGGGGGAGGAAACCGGAGCACCTGGAGAAAACTCCTGAACGGGCAGAACATGCAAGCTCTGTACACACAGGGCACAGGCGGGATTCAAACCCCCAACCCCAGCGGTGCTAGTCACGAGGCCACCGTGCCGCCCCCCTCAATGTACAAACAATATAAATGTACTCTGAATGGTACTTAAGGTAAATTAATAATGTTATGTAGGCTATAATTATGTACCTGTAATTATAAAACATACCTTCAGCCATAGGACGCTGAGTTGGTTCTATGGCTCGTGCGCGTTCTTTACCGTTTATAAGCGCACCGCGCGCTCACACAGGTGTGAATTTGGCGGAAAGCGCGCGACGGATTAGGCACGCGAGAGGATCTTCATCCCATTTTACTTCAATTTAAGGGGTGCAAATTAAGACCAAGAAGTGAAGGGTAAAACAATTCACTAATAGTCATCACCACAGTGGGGAGTGTGGTGGTGGGGTGTTAAAATGACATTTAATAAATATTCTTAAACTAATAATTTCACTAAATAGCCTAATTAGTAAACACCAACTATATGTTTCCTCTATCAGGTCAGAATAACAAATGTAATTTAGACTTCCGAGCACCCCTACAGCGGGTCATACCATTTCTTAATTGTTGATGCCTCCTCAGGCATGGCTCCCTCAATAAGCATTTATCTTGAGGAGAAAAATCTAAACATAAAAATGAACTCTGCAAAAGCATTTTTGTGAATTAGCTAGCTAGCTTTGTGTTGCGAAGGAAATGGGATTTAACTCTCCTGTAATGTAATATGTAAATAGGACCCCACCATCAGCCTGGAGGGAAGTGTCAGTGAACTCCTGTAGTGTTGTTCATAGCCTACTGTATTAAATGCAGAAATGGACAGAAAAATACATTTCACTGAGCAAAAATTGAGGAAACCTGTTATATAGGCTTTCATGTTTTACTGCTGATAGCCTGCTGATAGTAAAATTCACTCTTATTCACACTGGTCGGTTTCTGGACACCTATCCGCTTATGTTTATTGAAGGGCATTAAGGTGACAGACAGACTGGTTTTGCTTGGGGGGAAATTGCTGCCGTCTGAATAAACAAACAGCGCCGTTCTTATCCGTCCAAACGATCAGCGAGGAAATAAAACTTCAAACGCTCCCCTTAAACGGCCTTTTCAGGGCCAGTGTTTGCCTCTCTAGCTCCGAAAGCAGAGGAAGTGTGCTGCAAAAGCCAAACGAGCTCTCGTTTGAACGTCGGCATGGTTTTTCCAGTCAATTTAAAACGCCTCAGTTTGTTTTGATTTGATTGATTAGGCCTGCTGATTTGCTAACGTAGTTAGCACACATTTTCACCCAGACAGTTCTGTCAGATGTAATGCAATGGTCTGATTGTAGTTATGACCAAAGATGATTATTAATTAATTAATTAATGTCCCTGAAAGACTTCAAAGGTACGCTATCTGTTTTTAATTTACGGTGTTCATGTATACAGCTATATACCAGTTCAGTGCCATGTTTACAGTCTTTAAAAGTGCAACATTTGCCCCTGTGTGCCCTGCTGATGAAAAAAACAATAAAAACCATCACAGAAATTCTAACGGTTTCCACTACAAATACCATTACAACCATTACCATTACTGATCCTTAATGGTATCCACTAGACATAACATGCCACCAGTAGAAGGCAACAAACAAGTAGAGACCCACAGGGACCATTAGAGTTTCCATTAAAACCAGTATAATTCCCATTATAACCATTAAAACCATTACTGATCCTTAACCATTACTAGACGTAACATGCCACCGATAGAAGGCAACAAATTACCAGTAGAGACCCACAGGGACCATTAGAGTTTCCATTAAAACCAATACAATTCCCATTACAACCATTAAAACCATTAGAAATTCTGGTACGGTTTCTATTGGTTTAAACCAATACAATTCCTATTATAACCATTAAAACCATTACAAATTCTCTGAGGGTTTCTATTTCTTTTCAGCAGAGTGAAAACTACACAAGTTACAACTTTCATATGTAGAGTTTGATACCATTTTTTTCTTCCTCAGAGAGGGTTAATTCATCACTTGATTTTTTTTTTACCCCCAGGATAAATAAATGTAATTTTCCTGTACAGAAATAACTATTCACATTTTTTGCCCTTTCATCATGGGAAAAGTTTTTGTTTTTATTTAAACCTTTAATACTGTCTATGTTCAGCTTTTCTGACACATTTAAAACACGAAATCCAGTAGGAATGGTGCGATAATGCAGAAAGGGAACATCTCAAGACAACTGATGAATCTCAGAAAAAGATCAACGTTGTCAACATTTAGTATGTATCTTCTACCTAGAATCACGCAGTGTGCCTTTAAAACATTAAATAAAATTTTTTTTTTTTTTTTTACCTTACATCATTTGAAGGTACATTGCATCCACATTTCCAGGAGAAAGATACATAATAAAGGTATAAAAGATGCACCATTGTGGATTGAGGGTTTAGTATTTTCTCTGAGAGTGTAGATAGTGTCTGGAGTCTTATTTTAAAAGCAAAATGTCAATACATATTTTTTTCTTAAAAAACATTTTAAGAACCACCATATTTTTTTAAAGAATACCTTTAAATTCCACTTTTTTCAGATGTGTGCAAAACGCCATCTTTTTAAAAAAAAAAAACAAAAACAAAAAAAAAAACCTAACGACTGAATCCAAAACAGCTCCCAGAGGGACACATAATGCACTTTATTTAGCCTAGAATGGAGTATTTTATAATCCCATCTAATTCACTCATACAGGGAGTAACAAGCCACTTGGGGATTCGGCCAACGAGAAAACGCGCGTGCCGATGGGCCACGCCCCTTCAACCAGCCCACTGCTCTGATTGGCTGAGAGGAGAGCACAGGGCGAAATATTTGAATAAAATCCCCACAACGCTTGTCGCGTGGAAATTATGAATCCACAACTGACATGGACGGTGGAAAGGGATATCTTTCTATCAAGCTCTTCAGTTACACTCTGCGTGATTAATCAAGTTGTTTTTGGCATTTATCTTTTTTTGGTGAAACATTAATTTTATTCTGTAATTGATGTGTAAGGTTTCCATCTGCACTCGCACTGAATGGCAGTTTCATCAGGCGTGTTTCAGGAGAAGTGATGTTTGGTGATGTTTGAGCTGAGATAGTCACAACCTTTCAACCTTTATCATTAGGTTGCAACTTCTAGTCAAGAAGTAGCTTATAAGAGGACATAAGAGGACAGAAAACTGGAATTGGGAAGAAAACACATGAAGTGATTAGGCTACATATCTACAGCAACAGTCAGCTGTCACTCAGCCTCTTACCGAGCTGCGGGAGTTACTGCGGGATAAGCATTAACAGTGCTCCGTCTGGAGATGGGAAGCCGGACTCCGGTAATGTTAGCGGTGCTGCTGATGGTGCTGCTTGTCCCTGAGACCTCGGAGGGCAGAAAGGCCCGCGGCGGCCGGACTCAGACTCGCCAGTCACAGCGGGAGCGAGCGGAGACGACGGAGAGCTTCCCGCTGGACTTCACCGCCGTGCAGGACGGCAACGTGGACACGTTCATGGAGCAGGTGAAGAACCTGGCTCAGTCCCTCTACCCCTGCTCGGCTCAGAAGCTGGAGGATGAGATGAAGCTTCACTTTTTGGAGAACTCATCAGTGACCTGCAACGACGGAACACCCGCCGGGTACGTTGTTTCCCTGCTGCTAAATAAACCCAGTCTAATGATCAGTAGCCTAACGGGCGAGTCGCGAACCAGTCGGCTCTTAGAATGAATCTTTTAAGTGAGTCGGCTCTGCATTAAGATAAAATTAAGAAAAAAAAACAAAAAAAACATGTAGTGTCACTATATTTTAGTTAGCGTTTTTAAGCCTTGTGTTATTTATTATTGGCAAATAAACTTGAATTGTAAATTATAAGTGGGAATTGTGGGGAAAAAGAGAGTATTTTCTTCGCCATAAAAACAGATTGTTTTTATTGACAAAACGACAGTATGAAACCATGAGTGTGGATTTCATACTTTAGCTGTGTGCACTAATCGGAATTGTATTTAATTCCACTCTAAACTCCAATGACTCAATTATGAGTCAAATGAATCAAAACTCACTTAATGTGATTCAGTCAGAAGAATCAATTAGGTAAATTAAGGCCTAATGCCCATCACTAGCACCAGCACTAACCAGGCAAAATTGCACATTGTTTTATTGAATGGTATAATGTGCCGTTTAGGGAAACTTTCTTTGTTTTATTACTTTGATATACTATTTAAGGCACATGGTTTAGGATGTTGCCAAAGATACCATGCAATTTCCTCCAGGTGTTCTTCTAAAATAATCCTCATTACTGTATATCATTAGAGCAAGGAAACCTCTTGTGTGTGTGTGTGTGTGTGTGTGTGGATAGATAGATAGATTAGATAGAGAGAGACTAAAAATTAGTGATAAACACTTTTATCAGAGATTATAAGTAACACTGGATCACAAAACATGATTTTCCTTTGTTTTTGCTAAGTTGAATAAGTACAGCATGTGTTTCTAGACGCATATTCAACATTATTGTAATTCCATCCATATCCATGTGTACAATGTGAGGAAATAGCATGCATACAAGACAAGATAGCGGCTGTGTGCACTGTGTATATAACATGACTACACGCTAGAGTTTGAGTAAACAACAGGATATGTGCAGGACAGTACAATAAATACAGAGAGCAGTCTAAATAAATACACAGTGAACATGTTTTAGAGGAAAATCACAGCATAAAGGTGAACAGGACAGCATGAAGCATGTGACAAACTGTCCAAATGATATGTGAAGTAAAAACAATCATAATAATCCTCACGTGAGCATTTATCAGCATGGTTTAAAGCCCATTCCTGCCACTGTTTTGTTATTGCATTAGGACTAGGCACTGACAGACACTTGAAAATATCAAGGTGAAGGAAAAGGTGAATCACCTGTTTTGATTATGTGGCCCACAGGAAATCAAAGGCAAGAGGAATCGATTCTCCATTTAAGAATAAAAGTAGGGAGAGAATTCCCTGCATTCCCAGACAAACTTGTTTAATAAGCACCCTGTGAATGCTAAAAAGAAAAATATCCACACTCGTCTTAAACGTGCAGACGCCTGGCAGGCTGTCAAGATAGGATCGCTGGGTTGTGGTTTGACTGGGAAACATCAGAGCCAATTTGTGGCCTTACAGAAATTGTGCATGTTCCTCCCGCTTTGCATTTGAACCAACCGGTTGTACGTGTCTGTGGCACGTGCTCCAGGTAATGGCGACGCCTCACCATGTGTGACTTTGCATTTTGGGAGCATAGTCATGAGCTGGGAAAAAAAAATTGTGAGATTCTTTCTACAACTGTATTTCAGGCAGAGGTAATCAGATTGAGTTGCTCTGGAAAGAAATCTGCTTTGCATACGGAAGCATCATCCCAGACTGTTTATTTGTACCATTTACATATTGCCTACATTTAGATAATTGTATTTAGTCTTAAATGACCCACGTCTACAGTATTTCTCACAGGAGAATGGTAGTTGGATGCACCTGACCTGATCAGGGTATCACTGAGTAAGGAATAATGTGTGAGGTTTGTGTAAATGAGTAAATTGCACCACTTCTTGGAGAGCGGATCTGTTTTCTGTTATTAGCCGAAACGTCAAAATTAATCCAGACCAGGGTCTACAACATGAGGCACGCTGCTTCCTTACATGTTAAAGCACAACAGTTTATTCAGCAAGGCCAGAGACACATCAAAGGGATTCCACACCAAGAAACACGGCACTCCAGATCCAGTGCTATCTGGCTGCCATACTGAGAGTGTAACACGCACACCCATACACAAATACAAACACATTTTTTCTGTCCACATCTACATTCATTTCCTTAAACACACACTCGCACACCCGCTCGCAGCTGTCTGCTGAGCATAATCAGTGATCAAAGAGGGCTCTCTGGTGAATGTGTGTGTGTGTGTGTGCGCGCCTAAAGACAGAGCATGTATACATGAGGATATCTAAGGATGTAGGTTCACAGCGTTTGAACCTTGCACACAGACGGTCACTTTCTCCCACCCTCCTCCCTCGCCTTTCACTCCCTCCATCCATCTCCATCTCTCTCATCCCCAAGATGAAACGATTCGCAACTCTCTCATCTTTGGCGCAATGTGTGTCTGATGGCTTTATTCTGGTGGGTTTTCCGCTTCTGCTTGATCTCTGTGATAAAGCAGTTGAAAGGGAGGACGAAAGAGAGTGAGAGAACACTGAGTGAGTGAACAAGTGTGGTTCCTTAGCAGCTGTCGGGCACTGAGGCGGACTTTCCCCTCCTTTAACACGGAACACATGGACCTGCCCTTTAATAGAGACAGTAAGAGATGTGCTATGGTTGTTTGTGTGCTCGGGTGGACAAAAAGCGTGTGTCTTCTCATTTCATCGTCCAGTTCGACATGGTGGGTAATCTGACTCCTTTAAGAAGCCCATAATCATTAATTTTATACAAATTCCTTACTGGTGAAGTCAATAAGGAGAAACATAGCCAACATACCATAACCTGTTAGTGAAGTGATGAGCTAAAAAAAAACGATAATTCCATTTTGAAATATAAATGCATCATGGCATCACACAGTGAGTTGCATCACTGATATGTCAGGAATAAGTTCCCGCAATCCGGTAGTAAACAGTAGTTGGACCCGATCTACAATCCATACCAAGATACAACATCATGGAGATCCCTTTGAGAAACTTCTGTCCTCAAAATAGCTTTTTGATTAGTGTCCTGACACCCAGGCTTTGCTGTCCACTGCACTCAAACAGCCAAAACATGTGTTTATCACTGCAACAAAATGCCTGGTTCATAGTCCTGCCATGTCTTTTGAAATGTCTTGTTTTTCCAGGAAGAATGAATGGAGTCTGATGGGCAATTGAGCATAATTAGCTGTTGTGAAGCCCCAACACGTAGTCCAGAAATTCAATAATTAATAATAGTTTTCAGAGAGCTTTGAAACGGGCTCCAAATAAAATGAGGAGAGGGAGAGTGAGGGCTTTAAGCGTAAAATCAAACCCAAATGTTTCAATTTGCTGATCAAAGGCGAAGGTTAGAGCACAGAGCTTTTTTGGAGAGTAATATGATGCAAGCTGGCGGACTTTGGTGCCGACAAGATGCAGCGCTGTCCAGACTCAGGAAGGCTTGTGGGGAAATAATCAAATATTATGGCTCCTCTATAAAGTCCTGTTTCTGGAAACATGAAGAAATGATATTCAACATGCAGTGTGGTCATCCAAATAGGTGGTCTAAACACTTTAACTGATGGGGATAAACTTACATTCTGTCATCCTCTGAAGAAAAGGGCCGATCTCTGTTGTTGGTGCTGTGAGATCAGTTGGCCTGGAGATCAAACCTAGCCTGGTGGATATGATGCTCTTGCTCTCGTTTGCCAAAAGTGTTCTGATGATTAAAGACCTGCGTCAAACAGGCCTGTTTTTTTTTTTTCAGTTTTACTATAATGCCAGGTTCCATACACACTTCAGAATTAGGTGGATCTTACATAAGAGATTTTGCACTGGGGCACAGATTGAGGAGATCTACAGTAATTTCACATGTGAGATTAAAAATAATTAGAATTGAAGTAGTCAAGATCCAGAGTGGTGCAACAGAAATGCATTAAAGAATCTGAGCCCTAACAATGCCACGGTTATCCATGGCAGGGAATCTGGGTAAGAGGGACCACATTACTCTCTCATCTGTCAATCAGAGTGACACTAACCAACCATGGGTGTCTGTTCACTCATGTATAGCGCTTTCCTCTGAGTGTGACACAGCACCGATTGGTAGCTGTTGTGTGATAGGGGAGAGCGAGATCATGGGTGGGAACTGGTGAAAGACCAAAATTTTGAAATTGTCAAACTTTGTAAAATTGGGTAAAAATCCAAAAAAGAGTGATGATGGGTTGGATTGCACTCAGACTCTGAGCTCAGTTATATTGGAGAGTCTCAGACACTCAACAGCAGCCACATTGAGATTTAAGCATCTCAGGACTGAAGGCAGATGATGTACATGCCCATGTTTGAGAATCTGCAAAGAGAAATTTAACATGGTTTACCTGTAAAGTGGTTCCTGATTACTTTCTCATTTGGTTGCAGGTACTACATAAAGGAGTCACGGGGAAGCAGAAGATGGTTGCTGTTCCTGGAAGGTGAGTGTACATGTTAAAAGTGCTTTTATTTCAAACATGTTGTTGCAGTGTCTGCATTATTGGAAATGACGCATTCACATTTGAATGGTTTCCAGGTGGATGGTACTGCTTCAACAAACAGAACTGTGATACACGGTACGACACCATGAGGAGGCTGATGAGCTCTACCAGGTGGCCTCAGACACGCACAGGTGAGCTCATCTTCTTTTCTATCCTTTAATCCTCACAACGATAGGATCTGCCTTTTTCGGGTCAGCTTATTTTGTTTCAGATTATCAGGTTACGTGAATGCTGGAGGTGTCTTTGTCCATATTATTCATTATAAAACGGTATGATTGCAGTGCATGTTGATGGAATTTTGCCATTCTTTTGATAAATGTGTCCTATATTCTTTTGCCAAAAATGTAAAAGAACGAAAAAAGATTTAGAAATAAAGCAAGATCCAATTTAAGCATGGATAAAGGTTAACAGTTTTATATAAGAGCCCAACAGTGTCTCTCTGGCTGTCTTGGGATTTGAACTTACACCCTTCTGGTTTCAAGCACTGAACCTTAACTGCTGAAACTGCTGCCCTTACCTAAAAAAAATCATGTACATTACACATGTGCTCATATGTTTTTCATATGTGATTATCTGAGCAATATGTGAAAAGCATGTGAAGGTGTAATTCGATATCTTGCCCTGAAATTGCATAAGATATATGTGATAAATAAAATCTTGTGTCCTACAAAATAAATGAATCCTGGGGTGGGGGGGATAAAACATGAAAATAAATTAATCATGTAAAAATCATATCTGAAAATAAATTAATTGTTTTAAAATAAATCACATGAAGATAAAGAATCATTAATTTAATATCAAATTCCTTACTGGTGAAGTCAGGAATGAGGAACAACATACCATAACCTAAAATTAATACAGAAGAAAAAGCACATGTAAATAAATTAGGCATAAGTTGTAAATAAATTAAGCTTAAGAATAAATTTACACATAAATAACACACACAACAATAATCCAAAACACAAATAATCATGTGAAAATAAATGAATCATGTGAAGAAAAAAATTGTATATGAAATTGCATTTTTTTAATCACATGAAAATAAATAAATTGTGAAAAATATCACATGTAAAAGATAAAAACATGCATCACATGTAAAAATGTATGAAACATATGTGACGTGTCTAAAAGCCACTAATTTAACATGTGAAGTTTGTGTGATGTTTTCTGTAAGGGAGTTGTTTTGAAAGGAGTCAAATTCAGACTCCTGTAATGTTGAAAATGTAGCCTGTAGACAAAGGAAAGATTAGGAGTACATATGGTGTTAATTTAACATCTTCCTCATTACGCCTCAACTGCTTTACCCAGCTACTATCAATCCTACTATCCTTTTGCAAGCAGAGAAAATCTGAACATGCTATGTGATCAGTTGTTCAGCTGAATTCAGACAATGGACACATAGCCACAGAGCAGCTTCCCAAAAATCCGGATGTAGATTTAGATCCCTAATGAACAAGACACAGGTGACCGTGGCAAAGAAAATCTCCCTGAGACATAATGAGGAAGAAATTGTAAGAGTGAACAGGGGAAAAAAAATCATCCTCTTCTTGGTGGTACAGGATAGTGAGATTATAAATTATAAATCATTAGTCTTCTGTGCACTATAACGTGAAACAGTACAAAATGTTTTGAAAGGATGTTCAGTATGAGCATCATAGTCTTTATGAGTACAGCAGCAGTTCTTAGGTACTAAAGTATCCACTGAAGAAAGGATTAGTCTTGGGCATAAAGTTTTTTTTGGGCAGTGCCAGTCTTTAGTGTATCCATGTGGAACCATCCACAAAAGCAGAAAATAAGTTACATAAGTTAAAATGAGTTAAATGAAGATGAGTTAAAAAGTGCAGAAGCAGAGCATCCAGAGGGATCAGGCAGGTCCAGAGATGGTCGACAGACTACTGTACAGGTTTAGAAACTGAACTTCAGGACTGAGGTGATGTGTGTTAAAGGAGAAGTTTGTCCTTTTTTAGAGCCCTGCGTGAATTGCAATAAACATTGACAAGCCCCCACTAACCGACCCCATGTCCTCCGTCCAAACACCGTATGCATTGTTTCCTTTTAAGGAATACGGGGCTGAGTTGGGAAGGAAGATTTAAAGAATAGACAGAAAGGAAAAAGCTAACCAGATCAATTGTGTAACATTAGTGCGAATCACATTTCTTTATTATTATTATTTATTTATAATTTTATGATTATTACAGGTCTAGAAACACAGATGGGGAAAAACTAGTTGGCAGCATTGATGCAAGACACATAGAAGCTCTGTTTCTCCTGTTAATGCTCCTGACTTTTGCTTGTGGGTTGCTGTAGACTGAAGCAAAATTGTGCTGGACTTGTTAATCAGGTTGAGTAACACGCTGTGGGTTGAGGCTAAAGCATCACTGCTCTGATTCACCATCCTGCTCTCTGGTGTAACAGGCTGTTATTTGGTCGAAAGCAAAAAACAAGACTTCAAACAAAGCTATTTTATCTGGTTCTTTTTCAAATAAAAGCCGCCAATGCATGTACGCACACACTCGGTCTTTCTCTCACATGCCCACAGAGTTAAGTGAAGCCTTCCTGTTGGTGCTCAGTTTGGTTAAGCAGTGACATTGATCTCTGAATTTGAAACAGAGCTCTGTAACATGAAGCAGCTTATTTTATTGGAAGTGCTTTTGTTCTTTATATATTTATGATAGTTGATGGTGAAAGGGGGAATTTGGTGTGTTTAGTACGATTTACAGCTTTAAGATTGATGTCGGTGCAGGATGGAGATGAAGAACAGTCGATGTTCAAAGTCATAGCTCTGCACTTTAATACGCTGCCCAAGCATTAATGGTGATGTATTTTGTGTGTGTTTCAGGTACAGGGATTCTGTCTCCTCAGCCAGAGGAAAATCCACATTGGTGGAATGCAAACATGGTGTAAGTACCCTAGACCAGGACTCTCCATACACACCCTGAAGCCTTTCCAGTCTCTGTGAATGAGAGCTCTCATTAATGCAGCCTGCTCTCATTGCCAACTACCGCTACTGCCATCAGACAAGATGTGTGTTTAAACAACCAAACACACACACACCATACGCCCTGCTTTAATATAGAGTAGACCACCCAAGGTCTGTAGGTGATGTTATACATATGTGTGTGTATAGGTTTATTCGTATATCCAGTCATGGCCCTGATTTTGCATGTGTAGAAATGTGCAAAGTTGATAACGCACGCAAAAACATCTAAGCTAATTTACTAATAGGGTCCACAAAGAATTGTGTCTTACAAACTAACAAAATAGCATGTGAGGTCCAGTTTTACATGTTTGCCTTAAACGTGTATTAGGCAAGTTTTGTCAAAATTTGTCAAGATTAGATGGAGCTGAATAAGATTGGAATGATTGTTTTAGTCCTTGAGACCACCCCCTATTCACACCTATGTACACAAAGCTTTGTCCCCAGAACCAATGGTGGTTCAAACAGAGTTAGCATTAGCAACACTGTCACACGTACTTAGCCATTCAACTACTCAAAAGCCAAAAGTTATAACACACAAAATTATCTCACTGATCATTTCATACTGATTTATGAGAATGGTCAAGAGTGCATTTGCTGTCCTGTTTTTTTTTTTTTTTGGCCTGGGGACTTACAAGACTTACAATCTCTGGTATTAGCATCATTAGCATTGTTAGCAAAGTTAGCTAAACAATA
This sequence comes from Pangasianodon hypophthalmus, assembly GCF_027358585.1. Taxonomy (NCBI): domain Eukaryota; kingdom Metazoa; phylum Chordata; class Actinopteri; order Siluriformes; family Pangasiidae; genus Pangasianodon; species Pangasianodon hypophthalmus. Next base: position 7,094,026 of record NC_069720.1, read on the forward strand.
GGCCATTCAGCTGCTTGAAAGCCAAGTTATAACACTATAAACACACAAAATAGTGTTTATAACACTACAAACTCACAAAAATGAGCTCATGCTGACTTGTTATATGATTGAATTGAAATGACTTATTAATATTACTCCACCAAAGTTGCTGGTATATTAGATACTTACTGCACATCTGATGCCTCCAGCATTTAGAAGCTGGGAAAAGTTTTCATTCACTGTACCCTTTGAACAGAACACATTCTTTTGTTTTGTGTTCATGCTGTATTTTGTACAGTTTTCTGTATTTTGTACAGTTTTTCATGTGCAATTTTGTGCATGTAGCTAGGTTTATTTCTCGTTTGACTCTGAACTCATAAAATTATACTCAGAAAACAGTTATCACATACAGAAACCCAGTTTACATATTGTTTTCTACCCCGAGGTTACACATGACATAATTCCCGCAACACTTCCACTATGTCTGTGCGCTAATTTGCATGCACATACAGCAGATGTTCTGTGATTAATTAACAAGGAAAAATTGTATAAGTCACCTCACATGCCTGTTATTTTGAATCTTAGTAAATCAAGGTCTATGTGTGTAAACTAGACCACTGTGTCTGAGTTTTGTGTGCTGTATATTGTTGTGTATTACAGATTCATCCCTTACTGCTCCAGTGACGTGTGGAGTGGAGCTTCACCAAAGACAGACCAAAGTGAGTGATCATCTATGAGCATGTGGTTGTTCATTGTCGTTTGACTCTATGGCTCCTAATTTGCAAGTGCAAAAGATTATAAAAATATTATCAAGAGGGATGGACTGAGTTTCAGCAAATAATTTTTTTGTAATGACATACGATTAGACTTCACTTCAGATTTCATGTTGATATTTTAGTGGTTAAAATAACCAGCTGGCTGACAGAGCATACAGCAAATGTTTTCTGTTGCCTCATATGTGGCACTTTTTTTCAATTAAAATTGGCTGCTTCAGATATAAACAGATACAGATGCTCCTGTGATTATAAAATAGGAAAAGAAAATAGAAAAGACAAACAAATAAATATTAAAAAAAAAAGAATAAGATCAGATGTTGCTGTTGCTGTTGCTGTTTTTAACTTGTGTCAAAGTATGTTTTTAATATAGCTTTGAATGTTAAGTGAATTAGAGGTTCTCAAGGATTCGGGGAGTTGATTCCATAGAAATGGTGCACTGTAAGCAAACGCTTAACCATCTGTTAAGTTTTTTTTATTCTTGGAATTGAAAACAAGCCAAGGCCATGTGAGAGTAAGTCAGATAGACAATATAGTGCTAGGCCATGTAAGGATTGATGACAGGAATAGCAATTTGAAATCGATACGGAATTTCCAGTGTAGGTCAGATGAGATTGGAGTGATGTGGTCGAACTTCCTGGATCTGGTAAGCACTCTGGCAGCGGTGATCTGGACAAGCTGTAGCCTATTTAGGGACGCAGCAGGACTGTTAAACAGGAGTGTGTGGCAGTAGTGAAGTTACAAACGCATGGACTAGTGGCACCTACAAAGGAGAGCACTTTGACTAATTTCTGTAAATGCTAGAATGCTGTACTTGAGCAAATGGTTTTATTATGTATATTTCAAAAGGTAGATCAGATGTAATTATAACATTATTGCTAGGTGTGATTGAGAGCTAGGGGTGAGACTTGGAGACATAGTTATACCACTGAATTCCTCTTATTTGTGCATGACGGCTGAGCTGTATGTGTTTAACACCCTCTTTCCTTCTCTCTGCACATTTAGATGACTATGCATTCATGGGATCTCTGATCATTCAGGAGGTTGTGAAGGAACTCCTGACAAAAGGGCTGGATAATGCAAAAGTCCTCCTTCTAGCTGGGAGCAGGTCAGTACACTGTGTGTTTGGGTGTGTGGGTACTACTGTTTTTTTTTTTTTTTTTTTTTTTTTCCTCCCCAAAACCAGTTCTCCAGCTGGTCAACAGTTTTGTTCCCTCACACCTCTTCACACACCTGTACCAAGTCATAAAAGTACACACGCTACTTGCTTCAGGTGTTTTGGAAGCCGTGAGAAAGCAAAGATGTGGACTGTCTGGTTTAGGATGACTGATAAATTGTTTCCATTGAACTTCTGTGTGGTCAAATCTGATCATAAAAAACAAATGTAGGCAAAATCCACTGACAGTTTCCTTATTCATCAATTTCATCTTTGGAGTATATCTATGATCAAACTCATATCTGTTCAGAGTGTACGTGTATATGAGTGTACCATTTTACTAACCTGAAAGATGCTTGATAGCTAAAGCTAAGTAGACTAGAATAGGTCATAACAATAAAAATTAAAGTTAATATTCATAAACATCACAAGTTAAATTTTTTAAACATGAATTAGAGATCATGTTTATCTTTATAATCTAAATATTCATTTAATTAAGTAAAAGATTTGTCTGCATACCACAGTAGCTCTGACGTAGAAGTGTAGTCTTATTGGGAGGATGGGCTGTTCAAAGACACCTGGAACAAAACAATGTACACTTTCATAACTGTCTGTACACAATCACCATCTATTTCATTAGGAACACCTTTACACCTTCACATCCTGCAGTTATCTAATCAGCCAATCATGTGGCAGCAGCGCAATGCATAAACCATGCAGATACATGTCAGGAGCTTCAGTTAATTTTCACATCAAACATAAGAATGGGGAAAAATCTAATGGATCCCAGTGACTTTGGCTGTGGCTTGGTTGTTGGTGCCAGATAGACTGGTTTAGTATTTCAGAAACTGCTGATCTCCCGGGATTTTCAAACAACAGGCTCTAGAGTTTATACCGATTGGTGCAAAAAAACCTAAAAACATCCAGTGAGCGGTAGTATTGTGTGCAGAAATACCTTGTTGATGAGAGTTTTTGGGTCATCAGAGTACAATGGCTAGACTGGTTTGAGCAGACAGGAAGACGATGGTAACACAAATAACTGCTCTTTACAACCGTGATGAGCAGAAAAGCATCTCAGAAAATGCATAGCACCCAATTTACAGGCTACAACAGAAGAACATTAACATGTTTGACATGAACATTAACTGAAGTTCATATCCTCTATCTGCATACTTTCATGCATTGCACTGCTCCCACATGATTGAATAATTGCATGAATATGCAGGTGTATTGGTGTTCCTATTAAACTGGTTGGTTAGTACATGCCTATGTTAAGTAAAAACAACAGTAAAAGACAAAATGTGTTTGTACATGCTGAATGCTTTCCTTTTATTGGCTCACTGCTGCAACATCTAAATAAATTAGCTCATATTTCATGTTAATTAGATGTATATGAGGATAAACTGGAGGATTAGCTTGTTTTAATGCAGCTGAAGCTCATTCAACATTTGTGTCCAATTTAGCACTCATTTTGAAGTTGTATGACAGTTTAATGAAGGAGACACAGATCTGTTCATCCATCATTTCTCAAATCTGCTCGTTTCTAAATACAGGCCATTATGTTTGAATTGTTGTATAAATGCCAGTACCGAACACCCAGAACAAAGCAACTGACCCAAACATCCGTCCATAAAATAATGATCACTTGGCAGTCTGAAATTAAAGGCTATGGGCCAAAGTCAAAAAGTCAGTAGTCTTATCAACTGGTGATCATGTAGATGGTATGGATATAAATAGTGTATCCTGCAGGGGGAGAAATGTATGATGCATTGTAAGCTGGCAATTAGTAAATAAGAGATGGAGAGAAAGGGAAAAAGCTACTAAAATCACTGAACATTATTAAAACTATTTTTACCTGAGTACTTTCAGGTCAAAATTATCTGAACATGTTCTTTGTAATACAAATACGATTTAGAAAATTTTGGTTTTCCATGTTCATTCGAAAAACTGACCTAAGCACATACATTTTTTTTCTTAGAACTCATCCATGACTGACACTTTGGTATACACTAAATAATAGCTACAAAATATACAGTGTGTTAAGGGTGCATACATCTATCTTCCTGTCTATGTACTGTATATATTCTTGATAAGAAATGACAATATCTGATGAAATGTATATTTAAAATGTCACTTTGAACTAAACTGTAACTCTGTGTGTGTGTGTGTGTGTGTGTGTGTGTGTGTGTGTGCCATCAGTGCTGGAGGCACAGGTGTTCTGCTGAACGTGGACCGTGTGGCTGAGCTCCTGAAGAGTCTGGGGCACAGCTCGGTTCAGGTGCGAGGGCTGGCTGACTCAGGATGGTTTCTGGACAACAAGCAGTACCGCTGCACGGATTGTGTGGACACTATCGGCTGTGCCCCAACCGAGGCAATCAAAAGGGGAATCAGGTGAGGAGTTGGAGGAGGGCAAGAGGGAAAACAGAAAGACAGGAAAGAAAGCAGAGTTTCTCATGGTGTTCTCTGTGCTGTAGGTACTGGGGCAGTGTTGTACCTGAGCGCTGCAGACTGGCTCACACAGGAGAGGAATGGAACTGCTTCTTCGGCTATAAAGTCTACCCTACCCTGAAAAGTAAGAGAGAAATGCTGCCCTCTAGTGTTTTTATATTCAAGAGGAAAACATAGAGCGTTCATAAGCATTACCACATCCTAAACTCTATCCTTTCTCTGTCTCTCTTTCTCTCAGGTCCTGTGTTTGTGGTGCAGTGGTTGTTCGACGAGGCTCAGCTGACAGTCGATAACATTCACCTCACGGGGCAGCCGGTGCAGCAAGGCCAGTGGCGTTATATCCAGAACCTGGGCATTGAGCTCAGGAACACTCTCAAAGACGTCCCGTAAGTATTTACACATTTCATCAGTTAAAACAAAAGACCTTAAGGTTCTTTATGTACTGAAAAACAAATTGCTTTCACAAAAAGTGTCATTAGACAACAGAAAGGTAGAGAAGCACAAAAAAAGAAAAAACTAATTTTGTGAATGTGCAAATCATTAAAAAAAAAAAAAAAAAAAGCCCTGACATGCCTGTACATGACTGTGTGTTTCATAGCCTGTACTTGCATACTGCAACATGATTAACCATTATATGTAATGTAAGGTATAAAACATGATGCAGCATGCCCTTGTAGGAAAATAATCAACGATGGGATGGGGTGGTGTGATGGCTGTTATAACCATGAAATATTTTCCAATAACAGTACATACCATTTTTTATAATCTGTTTATAGTTACATTAATATATGTTATATATATTATAGCAGCTATAGCAGAGTTGTTCCCTCACCTCTCTTTTTCTCTCTCGAACTTAAGACAAAAGAAAATGCCATATCCAATAACAAATAAAGTTACAGCTTTACCTCTGACTGTTACAAAGCTCTGACACCAGACACTCCTTCCAAAAATGCTAAATAATCATCCATAGTAAGCATTGCCATATCAACAATTACACACATCTTAATCTGCTTATGTGGTGCGTCTGCAATACAAGTCCCTGTATAAGTTGTTACTATAGAAACGATAACAGTTAAAACAAGTGCATTAATATAAACCGTACTGTCCGATAGAAATTTAATCAGCACCACTACAGTGTTATTTATGCAGAATCAGACCCACAACTGTTATGGTAACACCTAGCCACAAATTATTTCCTGTAGTAGTTTTATCTCTGACAGAGCTTAATTTACAAATGCATTTACAAATGAAAAAAATGCATGTTCTGGATTTATTGACCCAACAATGCGGCATAAATGATCAAACCTGATTAAGTGTGTTTTGTTTGTCATTGACAGGGCCATGTTTGCACCTGCCTGTTTATCACACGAGATTATCACGAGAAAGTGAGTATTCTGCCTTTGTCCTGTCCTCCTTTTCTGATATTGATGATGCTGTTATTCTACAGTCAGCCTGCAGCCTCTTCCTTGACTCTCTGTAAAATGTCGCTCTGTCTGTAGTTACTGGATGGACGTGCATGTGAAGGGCACATCTCTGCCTCGTGCTCTGCAGTGCTGGGACCGCAGCCTCCAGAACAGCCTCCGTAACAACAGCAGTCATCGCTCTCCACCTCGCGCATGCCCGCTGCATCTGATCGACAGCTGCCCGTGGCCTCACTGCAACCCGACGTGCCCTACGATCCGAGATCAGATGACTGGACAGGAAATGAGTGTCATCCAGTTCCTCACTCATATGGGCTTCGACGTGCAGCGCATGGCACAGCAACAAGGCATGGAGGCTAGCACGCTACTGGGCATGCTCAATAATGGCAACTGAGCCATGTACAGTGATGCTGAAGGAAAACACACACACACGCACGCACACATACACACACACACACACACATTACCAGTTTATGAGTTAAGCAGCAAAATGGCAGTATGAACTGAAGAGTCAGTTGTAAATGAAAGATATTCGCAGTCCCTTTACAAGGATGTGGATTCATTTTAAAGGAAGATGCTGTTTTCAACCTTAAGCATCTGTAGCGTATGTGTGATTACCAGACAAAAAATTAGACGGTACTGAGAAAAGGACAAAAAATAAACCCCGAAACCCACTTGTAGTTGAAGTCTAAGGACAGTTGCTGACAATGTCAAAAAATGTCTCAAATACGCAAGTATATAACTCAAAATCAATACTCCAACTGTTACATTCAAATTACAAAATAGAGAGAAAGTTTTACTAAAGCTGTTCCCACAAAATATCTCCCAACATTGCAAACGAAGCTCTAAATTTGTACAATTTGTCCAAAGAATTCACAGAAAGATTCTACAAAAATTGGCGGCATGGTGGTGTAGCAGGTAGTGCAGCCGCCTCATTAGGTTCCCTGGTTCGATTTTGAGCTCAGGTTACTGTCTATGTGGAGTTTTCAATCTTCTCCCTGTGTGTCTGAGAGTTTTGTCTGGTTTATCTTGTTTCCTCCCACCTCCCAAAACCATGCTGCTAGGTACGTAGATTAGCTATGATAAATTGGCTCTAGGTGTGAATGTGTGTGTGTGTGTATGGTGCCATGAGATAGACCGACATCCCATCCAGGGTGTATTCCCACATTGTGCCCAATGTTCCTGGAGTACATCCCGGATCTACTGCAACCCAGATATACTGAAAATGAAAAACAGAGTGAATAATTGTTTGACTTCCATTATAAGTGAGTTTGAATCAACAACTTTTCTCAGTACAGAAAAATTCTTGTCTGTTGTAATTACACAAACTGCGCTATGGTTGATAGTGATCAGGTTGAGAATGATCTTTATTCTTTTTCCTCTCTTTGTATTTCTTTTCTGAGGATATACAGAGTCTGTTTTAACCGAGGATGCAAAATCCCCACTGAAACATATATAATATATATTTGCATAGCTAAAATGTTTAATGATAATGGGACGGGTAATCCTCCAGCTCTCCAGACCTCACTGTTTCGAAGCCATGTGGAGGTAGTTTCACTGTAACTATAAGCTTTTTTTAATGCCCCCTACTGGTGCCTCAAGCAAACTGCAGCAAGGGGTCTTTTCATTGTGTCTCAAGATGGCAAGCTCATGAACAGGGTTTTTTGGACATTGACTCTTTCATGTTTGGGTTTTGACATGTACAGCAGGACCATGGCAGCGTAAGATGAGACGAACTGTTCAAAAAAAGCCCTGTGGTGCTACGAGAACATTTTAATTAGGTTCAGTCATTTTAAATAGCACTTTTTTAAACAGTTTCACAGTAGTCTCTCACAGAACTGTATAAGGAAACGTCCTGGTTTCCTCAGGATAAGCCAGACTGTTAACTCCACCAGAGGAAGGAAGAGACTGCTAACATATGAGGCGCTGCTCACCCAACATGAGCTCATGGGCATTTTTTTTTTTTTTTTTTAATTTTAGAGAAACACATTTGCTATTCTCAAAGAACAAAGAATCAGCCTTTAAACTCTGTCATATTTTGTAACGTTCCTAAAGAGAAGATAAGCTTAAGTAACACTGATGAAGTTATCTATTTATTTTATTTTGTGAATTGTATTTATGAGTAACTGAGACAGAGAAGAGATTCTTTGTAAAGTGTACATACCTTTTCACTTTTTCTTTGCTGTTTTGATCGCATGTCTTTGTAATAAATCTTTAAGATACATTATAATCATGGCAAAAAGTGTTTACCGGTTTTTACATTTTTTTCATGGCAAAGATTGGAGTAATGATAGTAGTCATGCAAAGGGGTGTCAATAATTTTTCACTGTAATGCCAGGTTTATACCACAGCACTGTTGAATTCTCAGATCTGAAGGTCTGGATTAATTTTCTAACACAGCAGCTTTAACAGTACTTCCGGCTGTAATTTAAATGACAAGTTTATAATTAATGCGCTCATTCTAATACTTTATCATTTAATGTTATTTTAACAACTTATTTACAGGGACTTGGTGGACGCTCCACATAATCATCTTAAAAAAAAAAGTCTAATCATAAACAGGTTAATAAAGCATAACATTTAACAATGAAAAACCTAATTGATATGGTGAAGCTTTTTGTAAGTAGATGTTTAACAACAACGGAAGGAGTCTCCAGTGTCAGTGCTTTGTAAAGGTCAGTAGGTTTTCTGCCATGGGAAAGCCTTCAGGACTTTGTGCTATGCGGCTTCTCAGAAACACAAGTTGCATTTTTTTTTTTGTCTTATTAACTTTAAGAAAGAGGAAAAAAGAGATGCTGAGAGGGACTGACTACTTACAGTGGTGCTTGAAAGTTTGTGAACCCTTTAGAAATTTCTATATTTCTGCATAAATATGACTTAAAACATCAGATTTTTACACAAGTCCTAAAAGTATGTGAACCTTTGCTTTCAGTATCTGCTGTGGCCCCTCTTGTGCAGCAATAACTGCAACTAAACGTTTCTGGTAACTGTTGATCAGTCCTGCACATCAGCTTGAAGGAATTCTAGCCCCTTCCTCAGTACAGAACAGCTTCAACTCTGGGATGTTGGTGGGTTTCCTCATATGAACTGCTTGCTTCAGGTCCCTCCACGACATTTCTACTGGATTTAGGATTCAGGACTTTGACCTGGCCATTCCAAAATATTAGCTTTATTCTTCTTTAACCACTCTTTGGTAGAATGACTTGGGTGCTTAGGGTCGTTGTCTTGCTGCATGACCCACTTTCTCTTGAGATTCAGTTCACAGACAGATGTCCTGACATTTTCCTTTAGAATTTTCTGGTATAATTCAGAAGTCATAGTTCTATCAATGATGGCAAACCATCCTGGCCCAGATGCAGCAAAGCAGGCCCGAACCATGATACTACCACCACTATGTTTCACAGATGGGATATGGTTCTTATACTGGAATGCAGTGTTTTCCTTTCTCCAAACATAATGCTTCACATTTAAACCACAAAGTTCTATTTTGGTCTCATCCATCCATAATACTTTTTTCCAATAGTCTTCTGGCTTGTCCACATGATCTTTAGCAAACTGCAGATGGGCAGCAGTGTTCTTTTTGGAGAGCAGTGGCTTTCTCCTTGCAACCCTGCCATGCACACCATTGTTGTTCAGTGTTCTCCTGATGGTGTACTCATGAACATTAACATTAGCCAATGTGAGAGAGGCCTATAGTTGCTTAGAAGTTACCCTGGGTTCCTCTGTGACCTCGCAGCTATTACACATCTTGCTCTTGGAGTGATCGTTGTTGGCCGACCACGCCTGGGGAAGGTAACAATGGTCTTGAATTTCCTCCTTTTGTACAAAATCTGTCTGACTGTGGATTGGTGGAGTCCAAACGCTTTAAGAGATGGTTTTGTAACCTTTTCCAGCCTGATGAGCATCAACAACTCTTTTTGAGAGGTCCTTAGAAATCTCCTTTGTTCGTGCCATGATACACTTCCACAAATACAGTCAGGTCAGGAAGTATTTGGACAATGACAGAGTTTTTGTGATTTTGCCTTTATACACTACCACAATGGATTTGAAATAAAACAAATCGAGATGTGATCGAAGTGTAGACTGTCAGCTTTATTTTAAGAGATCCCACAAAAATATGGCATTTACCATTAAGGAATTACAGCCATTTTAAGCAAAGTACTTCCATTTTCAGGGGCTCAAAGGTATTTGGACAATTGACTGACAAGAAGTTAATTGACCAGGTGTGGTCAGTTCCCTCGTTACTCGTTACAAATGAAGCAGATAAAAGGTCTGGAGTTGATATTGAGTTGGCATTTGGCAGCTGTTTGACTGGAGCTACCAATATGAAGTCCAAGGAGATCTCAATGCAAGTGAAGTGGCCATTAGGCTGATAAAACAACATAGATCTATGAGAGATAGCAAAAACCTTAGGTGGGGCCAAATCAACAGTTGGGTACATTCTTAAAAAGAAAGAAAGCACTTGTAAGCTCAACAACATCAAAAGGCCTGGAAGACCACGGAAGAGAACTAGTCTGATGTGACTGCTGACAGAAAAAGCAAGATGAATTCTGAGGTGTATAGGGCTATACTCTCTGCTCACATTCAGCCAAATGCTACAAAACTGATAGGACGCCGCTTCACAGTGCAGGTGGATAATGAGCCTAAACATACTGCGAAAGCAACTCAAGACTTTTTGAAGGCAAAGAAATGGAATATTCTTCAATGGCCAAGTCAGTCCCCTGATCTCAACCCAATAGCGCATGCTTTTCACTTACTGAAGACAAGACTGAAGGCAGAAAGACCCACAAACAAGCAGCAACTGAAGATGGCTGCAGTGAAGGCCTGGCAAAGTATCTTGTCCAAATACCTTTGAGCCCCTGAAAATGGAAGTACTTTGCTTAAAATTGCTGTAATTCCTAAATGGTAAATGCCATATTTTTGTGGAACCTCTTAAAATAAAGCTGAAAGTCTACACTTCGATCACATTTTGATTGTTTTATTTCAAAACCATTGTGGTGGTGTATAAAGGCAAAATCACAAAAACTCTGTCAATGTCCGAATACTTCTGGACCTGACTGTATGTGTTGTGAAGATCAGACTTCGATAAATCCCTCTTCTTTAAATAAAACAGGGCACTCACTCACACCTGATTGTGATTCCATTGATTGAAAACACCTGACTCTAATTTCACCTTCAAATTAATATTAATGCTAATCCTAACAGAATATTTATGCAGAAATAATAGAAACATCTAAAGGGTTCACAAACTTTCAAGCACCACTGTATGTATGCCAGCTCCATGTCGGTTGCACCTTCGTTAGTGGATGTTCGTGGACATCCACTTCTCGGTTGGTCTGCAACACTTCCAGTCTTTTTGAACTTGTTAAGTTTGGCAACAGTGTTGTGTGTGATGTGCTTGCCATGTTTCCTGTTAAAGTCTATTGCAACCTTGCAACAGCTTCCTGATCCAGCCATGAGAATGATTTCACTACATTCTTTTGTCAAAGGCATTCTTAATGACTATCTGAAAAAAATATATAATATAAACTAAGTATGAAAAATTTTGGAAGACAATTTGCTAAAAAAGTGTTAATTTCCCCTATGTATGGAGAAATTGGGGCACCCTGCTGACAGTTTTTGAGTATAACATTAATAACTCAATCATACTAGGTATGATAAATTTAATTGTGCGATTGTGATTTCCACCACTGTAACTAAATTAAGAAATCGCAGACCCCCTGGCTACACGTCACAGATCCCTGAGGGCCGGTTCCCACTGAGAGAACCACTGTTCTAGAGTGTTTTGAATGAAACATTTGACACAATTTATGACGACAATCACGATGACAGGGGAAGTTTTAAAGAGACACTAACAGACCTCGTCCATGTGTTTAACACCTCAAGATACTTTTAATCCTCCAGATAAGGTATGAAGGCTAGAATGTGAATAATCCCACTTGTCAAGTAAACTGGAGCTAAAATAATGGCTAAAATAATATCGGCCACATTGACATCATCCAAAAACTGCTAGTGCACTGAAACTATTTTAGAAAGTCGTAAATAAGCACTTTGTCATATTTAGAGCAATCTGCTGCCTGCAAGACAATTTCCAATTGCAATTTAAATACTGTCACCCTATTTTTGTGTTGACCGTGAGATTTAAATGTTTGGGAACTTCCGATCTTGAGCTGTGTCTCAGACTTACCTTATATGCAGACTTTACATTTTTTTTATTTATTTAAAACAGAGTAATACAAAAATCATACTATAAAATCATTTACTGTATAAAAAAAAACAAATGAGTCCAAAATTAAAATGGAAAATCCCTTTGTTCAGTGGTTCTTCCCCTCGATGTGTGAGTAGCGAGCTTGTACTTTGTGATGAGATATTGTAATAACCTCTATATTTTAAATACATATTAAATTCACCTTTTAGAATAAGATGACCATTACATAAATATTTTTTCACAGACTTGATTATAGAATTACATGCTTCCTCAGGTGCATATGTTGCATTTCATTTCGTGCTACAACATTTTCCTACCCTGCTCTCTCTCTTTTTTTTTTTTTTGAAAGTAAAAAGTTTTACTAGAAATATACTAGAAAACATTTCTAGAAATGTGCAAGTTTCTGCAAGATGAAACGGCTTGAAATTGAAAATATTAAAAAAAATTCCTTTAAGGAGCATTAAAATGCTTCTGTGCAGTCCAGTAAAAGCTTAAGTGCATCAATTGGTATGATCCCCTACACACCAAGCTGTAGGAATGCCTGTGGAGAACTTGCAGTGTTACTTCCATTAGCCCGTAATACAGCTCCAGGACAGCAGAGGGCTCCACTTGCAACTCTACACTTTTCACACCGAGATGCAGACAACTTGGAGAAGTCATGTGAAACTGGACTCCTGAAATGGAGAAATGTGATGAAAGTGGGAAAACCATTGCACTGGCTTCAGATAAGACTGCATTTGCAAGAATAAGTGTGCTTTGTGCATGTGTGTGGGAGAGAGGTGTGAGACAGGCTAACCTCTCTGGTTGCCCTGCTGCGACGCTGGGAATTTGGACGTTTCCGCTCGTGGATGTCTTGTAATCTAGTGATGAGAAACTTCTTGTCTTCCCCCTCCTGAACATGAGAACGTAATGTAATGAGCTTTTTTCAGGTGTCACACTTTCTACCCTAAATGAATTAAAGGAACGTTCTTGCCAATAATGAAACTTATACATTTTTTTCCTCACGCCAAATATAGTCGATAAGCCAAACCATGATTAATGTATGAAATTTTTTTTGTTTTGCACTGAAGCCAGGAAGCTAAAGTAGATAAGTAAAATGTGTATGTAATCCAGAATGCCTTCCATAAAAATACATCATTAAATCATCATGTCATTTAAATAAGTAAATAGCAGGAAGAGTCTGTATTTACAAAGACGTTCATAGTATTATCATTACCCCAAGGGTCCAGGGCATGGGTCATCAACTGGCAGACCACAGACTGCACACAGGCCCAGCAAAGTGTTTTAGTGAACTGAACAAAAAAAAAATACTGCAGCAGAGCTTTTCAATGTATGAAAAAACTGGCCGTAGTTCAGCGACTCCATTCTAAACACGACCCAGCTTGGCTTCTGTAGCAGATCATGTTTTGTGGCCAATCACATGCATTTATAAAAATTATTTAGCCGAAGGCAGCTCATCAGCCCAGAAGCTACCCACAGGGATAGAGACATTAGGTCACAAAAGGAAGACTTTTCACAGATGACAAAAAGATGACAACAAAAACAATGTTTAAAGACGAAATGAGAGAGAAATGTGCGTTTATTCTTCCTGCATTAAGTTCAAAACAGACGTCATATCCGTTCAGAGACTGGTGCTAATCAAACGTGGTAACATGAAACACCACTGTGAAATTCTTATTTGTAGTCATGAACTAATCAAGTTGTCTTGTTTAAAGCTGTAAACGTATCACTAATTGTTGAGCATTAAAAAGTAACTCATCATTCAGTAAGGTTAGTTGCTTATCCAGACATTTGTAAGAAAGGAATTTCATGAAACTGCACCTTCATAAATTTTAGTTCAGTGCCCATGGTTTAGGGGGTGGAATTATGCTAAAAAGTACAAAAAAAAAGTCCTTTTATCCAAAATGGGAATCCTTATAACAGGTTAATGTGTGTGGAAATAAATTGAGCTGATGCAGACCTCCACTACTTGTTAGCATTTTTAGAAAGGTTTTATTCACACACTTACATTTTCAATCTGTTCCTGTAGCAGCTCAATAATCTTCCTCTGTCCATCCACCACTTGGCTGTGGAAGTAGATTATTATTCTAGAGAAGAAGAAACACATAGGTATATTATATATATATATATATTTTCTTCTCATGCAACAGCAGGTTTATTTTGACTGAGGTTTGTGAAATGACAGAGGAAAGGGATGTGTGACTCACAGGAAGATTCCAGCAGCGAGAAACAGGAAGAAAGGATTCTCCACCAGATATGTATGAACCCAGGTGAGCCAGGTCAGATGGGGGTTATCATGGGCCAGCTTCTCCACCCACTTTTTACCTGCCTGAAACATGGTGTTGAGGCCACGGAACGGCCCACAGCTCTTTGATGGTGTTATCCTGCACCAAAGCAACATGCCGGAACATGTGAAAGAAAGGTGAAAGAAAAGAGGAGGAAGTTTAGGGATAATCACATTAGTACACAGAATCGCTATTTGTGAATGACTTGCGAACTCACGTCCACATGGTATAGGTGACGCACACCGATGCGCCCAGGAAGGAGGGGAAGCAGAGGAGGGTGATGAAGAAGGTGGTCATCTGACTCGCCCTCCATGGCTTTCTGGGAGCTTGACAGTTCATCATCAGACTCGTCTAGAGAATGTGAAATACTCAGCAGTGATTAAAAAAAAATAAAAAATCAAGACATGCTGAAACATGGCTGCTGGAATAGGAATCAGAGCCACGAGAACATTTTCACTTCCATTTTCTACTTTTAGTTGCCTAAAGTTTATCCATGTAAACTTTATGGATAAATATCCTTAATGTGAGAAGAGGGGATTGAATAAATAGAATAAAGTCTATTTGTGGAGTATGCGTACTGCATTTCCTCATATTTTAAGTAACATAACGAATAAAACACTACAGGGCATGCTGTTTTCGGAAAATAATCAATGGCAGGGTGGTGTGATGTCCCTCTTATGTCACAGCAATTTGCCTAGGCTAAACATTTTTTATTAATTATACAATGTCTACATTTTTATAAGTTTAGTGTTACATTTAATGTTGTGGAACACCCATGAAACAAATTTGTAACTGCTATAAATGATAACAGGAACTAATAGTCATTTCCTCACCAGCCTCTCTTTTTTTCTCTCTCAAAGTTAATAATAATAATAATAAAAAAAAATCCTGTCAGAGCTGCTGTTATAAAAAAATTAATTAAAAACCTACTCAACAATCATAATCAAGAATTCAACACAGCTATGGTATTATTATTTATAAATGTTTTACTTGCAGAAGATAATAAACAAAATATTATTATTTGGAGTGTGCACTGTGTAGGTTCTACAATACTGTTGTGCAAGACCCTGTGTAGTGACTATATATAGTGAATAGGTTGGATATTTTGGATTCGTTTTGGATATGGCCTAACTATGTGTTGGAGGGTCTAAACTTAAAAAGACACAAGTTGAAACTTTCACTAAGAAAGTTAAGTGAATGAAATGAAAAGTGTAGCTAAATATCAGAAATTCTACTGTAGTAAACCTCAAATGAATTAAAAAAAAAAAAACCAATCTCAAGCCTCACCTTTTTCATGTAGAAAAGCAGGAACAGCTTGATAACCTGCACTGCAGGCAGGAGGGGCGCAAACAACACTCCCAACCTGCACACAACCACACAACACATTAGCCTATTTCTAAACAACATAGTACATATTAATGCCATTTTCAGGCTGCGTGTCTGCAGTATGATGCTTATATTCAAAACAGAAGCCGGAGGTGTGTATGTGTCAATGTTCCAGGAACCACCCAGTGAGAACAACAAAGTTTCTGAATGACTTCCTGTCTGGTAACTGGTTTCTTCCTGAAGCATGTCGAAATGCAGCATTTCAGCAAAATAGAAGAGGATAAGACTTAAAATGGCATTGTATTTATTGTTTTCATTTGTTGTGTGAATATCTTAAGTATGTTAAAGCCTCTCTGAACATGCTTTGTAACCTAAGCAATTATCAAGATTAGATTCAAGAAACGTACATCTTTAACTTCAATTTAATTACAGCTACAAAAACTGTAAAGTTCAGAACAGTGAGCGTGTGTCAGATAATATAATGATGTCTCCCACGTACCGTAAACAACCTCGAATGAAATGAAACAGAGAACAGTAAGAAAATGAGAAAGAAAGAAAGTGAGAAAGCGGAAAATCTCCACAATGCTATTTACAAAAGTCATGAGTTAAAAACACCACAGTGATGTATTAGTGTTTTAGTAATATTTTAGTGGCAGAAATAGGAAAAGGTTGTAGTTTGTGTGCACCTGATTGCAGTTTTGCTATTTATGTCTTAAAAAGCTTCGCGGATTACCGTAGCATTGTGCTGAGTGGCAATACGCACCCCAGTGCTTACTATGGCATTTTGGACACACACTTTTTTGATGTGGCAGCAAAGGGCATGCCTTTAGAAGTGTGTGCAGAACACACATCCAGCATGATTTTGACACACTATTTGTGGAAAAATAATGGTTATGAGTTCCTGAAAAGATTCATGCAGTGGAAATATCTGTCTTTCTATCCCCAAACACATGCTAATTATTCAATCTTCCCATCTCAACTTATCACAATTTCACTAAGCATGGCATTATGGCATTATAGGATGTGTGATTTACCAAGCTAATGTCTGTCCGTATATGAGCTCGAGAACATTCCGGGCAATATCAAACACCGGCTTTCTTTCTTTCTTCAGAACCTTCTGCGAAAACAATCTAAAGGAGGAGAAGATGTAAACATGTCAGTTTAAGCAAAATGTTTTGCTGGAGTGTAAAATGTCGTGTTTTTTTTTTTTTATCGCTTATCATATCATGTTTAAGTGGTGCAGTATGGCAGAGAGCTCACCTCCACAGAAACTCTCCAAAGAAGGTATCGAGCATTGTGAAGATGAAGTCCATTAGCAGGAATCTATATAGTTCCTGCCCCACAAAACTCTCCCAGCACTGACAAGAACATAAAACAGCATAAACACACACACAATCATCAAGCGTCTGTGTTACAGGTTTATGATCATGGAGATACGTGTATAATGAAACATGTGGGGCTTCTGGCGAAACTTTGTGCCAGTGTTTGATCTTTCATGACCACCCTTTCCTATACAACAGGTTCTCATGGCAATTACAACACCCTGCCTGCATGTCTGCTGGACTTCTTTAATAAATATTAACAGTCTGGCTAATTTTGTCTCTATAATATGGCACGAATGCTAGGACGCTATTTGTTTATAGGCTCTATATAATTACTTTTTAATCAAATGTGTAGTTAGTGTTCCTACAAGCACCAAACAGTGGTGTGCACTGAGATCAGGATCTCATTGAACCCCACCAATAAGTCTTAGGAGCAGGACGTTGTTACTCCCATGCAGGCGAAAGCCTGTGCAGTGTCCGGGACAAGTAACATATAGAATATTACAGGTCATGCAGTTATAAGAAGAACATCAATAACGAGGTGATGTGCCCAACATTAAGCGTGGTTACTGTTATCACCCCAAAGTTGATTATTTTCCACATACATGTTGATTATTTGATTATTTCCAGAATTCCAGTATTCTGAAGTGTTTTACTGACACTAACACTGGAGACTCCTTCCAGAAATGCTAAATAACCTTTACCATATCAACAAATTAATGTTTTTCTTTGTTAAATAATGTTTATTATTCGTTTATTTTTTTATTTGCCTCAGATTGTGAGCAGTGTCCTCCATACAAGTCCCTGTGAATGAGCTGTTACTATAGAAACAATAATGTATTACGAGTGCATTAATATAAACCTCTGATCTGAATTACAGACAGAACTACTGTCAGAGCTGCTGTTGCAGAAAATTAATCAACATCAACTGAAGCACACTGTGTCAATTTATCACAATAACGATAAGATGTTGTCATATTTCCCACCTCTAATATATTACGTTTATCAAACCTAACTGCAGCTGAGTAAATGTGACTGAGACTGAGCTCTGTGCAGGATTTATAAACACCAAGTGAATCTCTCACCTGTGACTGCTTTTGGTCAGATGCCACTTGACCTAGCCAATGATGACACAAGACTCCAAGCACACTCACTTTCAGCATTAAATTCCTGGCAAAAAGAGACATAACATACATAAAAGAATATAATAAATAGATTATATTCTTCAAATTAACTGCTGTTTTCAGTAAACATTTTTCTATAAGTATGACTGATGTAAGCACTATACCAGGAATGCTAGCAAACATTCAGTTTTATTTCTAGCAGTGAGAATTCCCAATGATTGTATTGGTGTATTGGGAAGAAAACTTTGAATTCATGCTTCTGACATGGAAAGAGGCAACACTACACATTTGTTGGTCCAGTGATTAAAATTGCGAGAACACTGCTGCAGGGAAATATGGACAACAGGCATGAACTAGCAAATGACTGAGATTATCTGAGGCTAGCTAGAAAGTGTATGGTTTATGAGATGTGCTGTAACTTACTAAGAAAAGACTCCATGTGACTAAAATCACACTTAGCCTCAGCCTTAGACAAGACTTGCATGGGTTTTACCATAATGAGAAATGTCCACATTGTGTTGTAACTCACAAATCCCACAAATGTGGGCTGTTTATTTGAACCTACCATATGACAAACACTCACTGACCATTTTCAGGAACAGTTGAAGATTAACAAAGAAAACTGCTGGTCATTTTCCACTCTTCGACTGTCCAGTTTCTGTGAGCCTGTGCCCACTCTAGCCTTAGATTCCTGTTCTTGGTTGACAGCAGTGGAACCCGATGTGGCCTTCTGCTGTTGTAGCCCATTTACCTAAAGCTTCAACAGCCTTCCTGTCAGCTCAAACCAATCTGGCCATTTCTACCCGCAGAACTTAGGCTCACTGGATGTTTTTGGGTTTTCAAACTATTCAGTATAAACTCCAGAGAGTGCTATGTGTGAAAATCCTAAGAGATTTCTGAAATACTCAAACCAGATTGTCTGGCACCAACAACCATGCTACAGTCCAAGTGACTGAGATCACATTTTATTTCCGATTCTATTGTTTGATGTGAACATTAACTGACACGCTTGACCTGTATCTGCATGATTTAACACATTGCACTGCTGCCACATGATTGGCTGATTGGATAGCTACATGAATCAAGAGGGGTTCCCAATCAAATGGCTAGTGAGTGTATTTGCATAGAGCAGGATGGGTATTTTTGTATGCAAAATAGAAACAATACAAAATCATGAACTCTGCTAAAACACTGAAGCTGAGGTACAAACCTATGGTATAAAATACTAAATAATAAATGGTATACACCAGAATGCCCCTTTAAGTGGTTTTCAATACAATACCTTCTTCAAAAGTTTTGGAAACTCACCACCTGTCCAGCTCCAAACACATCACACAGGTGTGATCAGAGCAGAACCAGTTCAAGGACAGGCAGAGGTTCCACTAGGTTTTTAATTAAGCTTCTTGTTTGAAAAAATAAATAAATAAAGGAACCACCCTGATGAAGAATATACTAACTAGTATGTGAGAGCATAGTGTTTTTGCTGTAGCTCTGGAGGGCTACCTGAAAACGGCAACGTAGTTGCGTGTGCATGGCGACTCGTAATCTTCCATCCAGGCCACAACATTGAAGAAGCCGGGAAGGAGCAGGTTAATGGTAGACACAATCACAGGGAGCGCCAGCATGCTAGTTTCCTTCCGCAGGTCGTTATTGGTATTGTTTGCGTATATCTGCACATCATAAGAAAGAGACAAACAGATATAACAGCAGGAGACAGAATTGGAGAAAGCTCTCAAAACCTCTGCAAGTATCAGTTGTCACAAGCCTGCAGGGGCCAAACATGCACACACAGCTTTGGAATTCTGGGCCTGTTGTTGAGAATTTGCTCCCGCTGACTGTGAGAAATGTGACATTTACTGCTAATTTCTCAGAAAGCCAGACAAAGCAGACTGAAAAGGGGAATGACTGTAAAAACAAGGAAGCCAATTGAAATGACTTGAGATCAAGGAACAGGAAGTCAAGAGTTCAGTTAAAAGCCACAGTAAAACACATTGTGCATAACAGCAGTCTGTACATTTATTCAGCTTCTACCATTTCTTACTGGAATTGAAAAAAGAAGAACAGACCATGCCCACTGCAACAAGCAGCAAACTGGGAACAATATCAGTGAATTGTCGCTTGCTAGTATGAAGAGATTGAGCAAGCTAGGTTATGAATGGGCCAAGCTCACTAGCAAGCAAAAGTTAGTGATAATTTTATCATTTGGAAATTTGGACATGGAGTATTGAACAATCCCGATTCTACTCACTTGTGCCACACACAAATGTGTGTGAGACAGTGTGTTTCCCACCTTGTGCACATCCTTTGAGAAGTAGTACACGCCAAGGGAACACACTACAGTGCTCCCAATGCATATTATCCAAGCCAGCAACTGGATGGACAGAACTGACATACGCTGCCAGAACGAAGACTTCACCTTGTTACGGTTCACCTCTGCCACCAACTCCTGCACACACCATGCGGAGGGAGAGAGAGGTCTACATCAGGGATGTTTGTGTGTACGTATAGGATTTATTACAATGTAAATTATTTAGATCATTTATTTTTGATAAATGACATTGTGTGAATGAGGCTGCTTACTCTGAGCTGAGTGGTGATGTTTTCAGATTGCAGTCTAACAGAGGATTTCTTGCTGACTTTAAAATCCCAAGAACTGAAGACTTTTATGGCAAGCAGACCTTTGGACCGGTCAATCCGGAAACTCTGTCCAAAAGACTTGGACATACTGTAAACAGAGACATGTAAAGGCAATGTTGTCAGCTGTGTATTATTCTAACGAGGATGACATGCAGTCAAGCCTAGTAACTACTGTACTGTCATCATGGACTGATTAGATAAAGTGAACTGAAATGTAGATTTAATCTCACAAAATGCACTTCAAACAAAGCTTAAAGAAATAGTCCCAAAATTGACACGTACACAAATTTCTCCGAAATGTAGTCCATCAGTAAAGACATATTTATTGTTTAAAATTTGCTAGTTAAGTACAAATACACTTGCATGGTTTTTGACACTGAAGTAATAAATAAATAAATCTCTTTCCTTTCCCAAATTTGCACTTTAGTCTGTTTATGGTGAATCTGACCTGTACACGAGGATGATGCAGGTGATGAAGAATGCCATTCCAATGGTGAAGAAATAGGCCAGAGGCATGTTATAGGATAGATGAGTGCCACAGGAACCCTGATTTTCAACATGGCTGCAGTTCATGAAAGTATAATTACTGTAGTAGCCGTAATACATCAAGGAGTCCTTAAAATAACCCTGAGTGTGTGAATGTGTGAGAGAGAAATAAAGAGAGAAAAAGAACAGTAATTGGTACAAATTGGTAATGCTGCAGGATAATTCTGTAGTGCAATAACCCTCATGTTCTGTTTACTACTTGAGCCTTTGATTTTATAGTAATACAACTGTTAGATTTATTTAAAATAGGCCAAAATTATAATTATAAACAACAACATTGGGCTTTCGGGTGATTTTACACAGCAAAACTATATACCTTTCTACTTCTGCCTAAAAATTGAATACCAACCACTTAACTACCTTTTGGAGAGATGGGTAAAACATCATACCTTACAGCCTAACCAAAAAACTTCAGGCCATCAAAAGATAATTAGGTAGACATTTAGCATTTAGCAGATTACATTATAAAAGAAATAATGTCTTATACTACCCTCAAACAGTAATAACAATAGTAAAGTCTTTAGCTCTAAGCAAAAACACTTTAGGCCATGCTGAACAAAGCTAGCTATAGTAAATCTGACTTTAGTCTTATTTTTATGATATAAGCTAACTTTCTAACACTACGTAATAAGGGGACAATAGCAATTATAATAATAATTATAATAATATAAAAGGACCATGATGTCCTCTTTATGACACCAAGGCACCATATTGGCACATATATGGCATGAAAGACAGCCCTGTTCAGCAATATAAACAATGTAAGATGTGTGACAAATTAAAGGAAAAACCAACATAAAGTGTCTTAGTAAGGTATTGGGCCAACACGAGTTGCCAGAACAGCTTCAGTGGCATTGATTCTACAAGTCTCTGGAACTGTACTGGAGGATGAACACCATTCTTCCAAAAGATATTCCCTCAGCTGGTGTTTTCACTATGGAGGTGGAGAATGCTGTCTAAACTGTCTCTTAAAAATTTCCCAGGGGTCTTCAATTGGACTGAGATCTGTGAAGCATATGATTTACATTATGTTCATACTGAGTCTTACCGTCCCGGTGAGCACCTCGAGGCCGTATTGTACAGATGTGACTGAGGTTAGCACCGGAGGCTGCACGGCTTGGGGCACCACCAGGAAGAGCCCCATCACCATGAATAGGAAAACGTTAAAGAAGAACAGCTTCCTGAGGAAGACAAAGTAGGAGAGGACACCTGTCCCGAAGCGGCCACTCACTGTCTTCAGAGCCGTCTGCCATAACTGCAGTGAGGAGAGGAAGGACAGCCAGCTGTACCAGCTTTGTCTCAGAGCCTGATAAAGACATAGAGAGACAAGAGAAGTGAAAAATCATTTCCTTAAACTTCAACACTAATAGCAACATTATCAGCATTTCAGTTATAAATATTATAAGTTAAATACTGCAAAAAAATAAAAATAAGTTAATTATTAAACTTATTATCCTGAAATGATTATCCTGTCAGTAACATTAAAGTAAAAACACTGACAATTGCATTTTAAAGCATTGGGGTTTGGCAATAATGACTTAAACTTTAATACAGAGCTGCAATTTACACCAGATGCGAGTCATATGTTCATGTGGGCTGCTCATGCAGGATTTATTCCTGTGCTTTCTTGTGCTGGCTTAGTACATATCACATGCAAATGTCCATCATAACCATCAGATTATTATAAAATGTTTTTGTACTGTAAATGGTCAAATTCATTAATCCAGTGACATTTTCACTCCTAAGCTGAGTAGCACTGAACTTGTTATCAGACTTATCATAATTTAGTTGAGACAAGAATGTGCACTGCTGCTGTAGGTTTTTGCACATTAGATGAAATATTGGCATGTACTGTTCAGATTTTGGGCACAATATAGCATAAATATTTATACACCAATTCTATTCCAGTGTATATGCATGGAAGTCTGGGGTATCCATTCCAAATGCAGTGCTCTATTCTAGACTGCCACTAGCTCAGTCATGAGTGAGTGAATGAGTGAGAAGGCATTTCCATAAGGTGCTTTGCAGTACACAGATTGCACAGAGATTGGGAAGAGGGACTCACAATGAAAATACGGTCTTTGAGGTGGCTGCAGCAGGGGACTTGGTCGAGGTAGATAGAGCGGCCAGTTTTATTCAAGGCCAAACGTCTGTGTGAGAAAAAGACAGCATGATTACACACAGCACAGAGCAGCATATCCGCACAAACACCATCACATCACACAATACGAGTTACAGTGAGTGTGATACGTACTTTTAGATTAACATTTTCTTTGACATATTTCAACCAGTTCTTTTAAAACTCATTTACACTGTAAGTCCTGGCCAGTTGTTAGTGTAGTTAATAAACGTTTATGCGAAGAATGCTTTTATTCATTCTTCTTAAATAACCTCTACATCTGTACAATTCATCCCCTTAGAGATGGGACTACTTTTCAGAGGGAAGAAAATATGGTTATGTGTTATCAATGTTAAAGTTAAAGTAAAGTAATCACCTCCCTTTCTGCTTTAGCTGTATGGATCCGGGAAAAAAAAAAAAAACTGCATTGCTCCAGTATTGGAAAGTTTAATCAACTTTCTAACGTCTATTTCATCCAAAGGCATTTATTCTTAGAATGTAACAGCTTGAATTTGCATTATATAGCCTCATATTTCAACCATATTCTTGATAGAATTCAGCAACTACCTTTAGAGTTACATTATAGAGATATAAATCAGCAGGTTATTTTTAAAACAAAAAAGAAGAATGTGTGCTTCATGTGTTAACCACATATCAACTAGACAACCAGTAACGTTCTGTCCATTCTCAACAGACAACTGTAGTGTAATCCTGAAAGCAACGAAGCCATTATTTCTGTATTCACTTTTGTTTGCTTACTATGGTACAATATTATCTGTGCACGTGCTAGATAACATCTTCAGTCTAAATAGTGTTGACCATAAAACCTGCCTTCTAAGCACAGCATGAAACAGACTTTCTGTTCGTAGAACACATACCACAAAAATATTCAGTCATGTTCAGTACTGGCTCAGTATTATTTGGAATAAACAGGAGGGACAACAACAGATACGATGTGTTAGCATGTGTAGAAGTGTTTACCTGAGTTCACTCTTCTCTGTCAAGCTCAATGGAATAGCTTTCAGCATACGCACTCGATCACCCACAGACAGGTTCTGCAAGTTATTCACCAGCCGCTCCCTCTTATTCTCTGAGCGCGCGCACACACACACACACCATACAAATTATTCACATATTCTACTAATAACCGGCTGACCTTTCACATGCTTTATCTGTTACTGCTTCTTTGCAGACACACGCAGACACACACAGACAAACGCAAATACAAACAAGGTCTCCTCACCCTCCCGGTCAAAGTTCTCAGCATTGTTGTCAACACGATGGCCACAGATGCTGGGCCGGGCAGACCGGGAGAAAGAGCGGATGGAGGGTCGGCTCTGTCTGTGTCTGCACATCTGCATAGTGCGGGTATAATATTGAGAGAGGATTGCCCCTCGACTGCGTCCTGAGACAGAAAAAGACAAGAAGATAATAAAATGTGATTAGAATAAAATTCCATAGTGCCAAAAATTAGGATGCGTAGAATAAACTATGGTTTAGCACACACAGCAGGGCAAATCGGATTTTTTTTTTTTTTAACTGTGTCCAAATTACAAGCAACCAAACCAGATATTTGCACTGGTTGCTATAGTAACAATGCAACTTGTACTGAATAGTGAGTGTAGTAGGTGGGCAGGGTTAAGAGCGAGACCACACTCGGAGGAAAGTTTCTGGTGTGATTTAGAAGAATAATAATGAACACAGTACACCTGAGCCCCATTTCCCCATTTTATTTATGTGGTCTCTGTCTGTTTATTTGTCTCTGAGCAGTGAGCTGAAGATGAGTGTGTGGGTGGAGCAGAGTAGAAACTGAGCAGAATGAATGCTGAGAGCGCTGAACTGCTGCAGCTTTGTTTTGCAAAAAAGCTGCAAGTTTTATGATACAGTTTGTTTACTGTGCCAAGGGGCAAAAGCACATGTTTAAAAAAAAAAGAAAAAAAAAAAGAAGAAGAAAAAAAAAAAAAAAAAAACACCCTTTGTGCTCTTCTGCTGTGATCGCTGAAAAGCATACTGCTGACACTGTTGCAGTGAGGGGGTTAAAATTTAGATATTTCACAATGGGTTAATAGATCAAAGAAGTAAGGTTTGGGCATATTTTTGCTTACGTTGTCAGTGAAGACAGGCAACTAACAGACACAATATAAACAGCATGCAAAAAGAAGTTCAGATATAGTGTCAAACTTAGAACCTACTAAGCTCTTATAGTGAAAACAGAGAAAAAATTATTACAGATAATAGGATCAGCCAAGCACGATCAGCACATAGTTTCATAGGAGCTGATAATAATGTTACACTGATATAGAATTAGATATAGAAGACAGTGTTCATAGACCATGAACATTACTGCCTTTATGAACGTGTTGATTACAAGTCAGGTAGATCAGTCTAGTGACCACAGCAGAAAACATGCAATTTACACTGCTGCCTATTAAGTATAGCACTGACTACAAACTCCTGCTTATGACATTTAAAAGAATAGATTCCCTTACCCAAAATGTAGGTGATCAGCTAAGAAATGCTTGGTGTTGTATGTGATGTTTGCTTCTTTATTTCTGTACAGGTTACACTCTGCTGCTTTTAAACTCCAGGTTACAGTTATTGGATCTTTTCTTGTATTGTATTATAATCACTGACAACACAAACACATTAATAAGGCAGCACTAACCAATGGTGCGACTGGGCATTGAGGACAGAACTCTGAGAGTGGCTGAAGACCAGCGTTCATCCATCAAGGGTTCAGTCATCCCACCATACTCATCAACAGCAA
Organism: Pangasianodon hypophthalmus; assembly: GCF_027358585.1. Lineage (NCBI taxonomy): Eukaryota > Metazoa > Chordata > Actinopteri > Siluriformes > Pangasiidae > Pangasianodon > Pangasianodon hypophthalmus. The sequence goes on from NC_069720.1 coordinate 7,120,137, forward strand.
AGGATGAAACATCATCTGAAACACATGCAGAGACATATGCCCATTACGGCACACACGCACATACACACAAAATCACCAGAACATATAGGACATAAAGGACATAATGTGTCTTTCTTTGTTTACTCTTTTAAAAGTAAAGCGCTTATGGCTTATTTGGGCTGCATTAGATTCACCTGGGGAGGTACTATCATTTAAGTGATTACTGATCTAAAATCTGTCACTTCAACCCAGTACAACAAATGTGAATGATGAAAATTCTTGAGCAAATTACTTTTTCTATTTGGCTGGACACAGAAATCCACCTATAATATTAGTTCTACCTAAATCACTATAAAATAATAACTTAAACTGGTAATGAACATGGAATAGACTTTCTTATTGTTATTGACGATTGCATCCATTGTGCAATTAGGCATCTGGCCTATCAAGTGAATCTGGGCTATCATTCGTAATCTGTGCAAATGAGACAGATCTGTCTAAACTAGCCAGTCAAATGTCTTACAATTGATCCTCTGGTAGAACTAATCCAGAAGAATGTAAACCATCTTGGACCAGTGTGGAATTGACTGTGAGTAGGGTATATTCTCCATAGGACAAGGTACATTAGCTCTTAGACCACAGCCCAAATGTGTACCCAGCAAAGTATTTCAGAGATCAAACTAAGCACTCAAAAAGTAATGCAACAGAACTGACCAATGTATGAAAATAAACTGGCTGTAGTTCAGTAACCTCAGGTTTTGTAAACACAAATACTTGTGACTTCTGGACCACATCCTCTATTGGTGCCAGTGTCACTAACATGCATTTATGTCAGTTATTTAGCTGAAGAAAAGAGTTTTCAGACTTCCGTAGAATTTTCATCATTTTTCCCGGTCTAGTCTGATTAGTAGGAAGTGACGACATACCAAAGTTGACTACGAAAATACCATTTTTAATGACAACTGGACAGAGAAGTATGTGTTTATTCTGTGTTTCAATCTCAAAATCTGTTCAGAGTCTGAGGTGCTAATCAAAAATGGTAACACAAAACAAGTGTGTCTTATTTATAGCGATAAACTAATCACTAATGATTAGTTACCATTAAAAAGATAACTGCTAAAGGTTCTGTTTTGTTATTTGCTTATGTAGCTGGACCTTCAAAAATTTTAGTGGAATACTCCTGTTATAGCAGTATGTGTCATGCAACTCTGTGTGTGTGCGTGTGTGTGTCTGTGTGTGTACCTCCGGTCTCTTCCGTTAGAGGGTACATCTCTATCGCCTCTGCATGGCTGTTTAGATCTTGACTCTGTTCCTCAATAAGCTGATTGAAAGAGTCATGAACCACATCCTCATCCGCAGGACTTCTAAAACATAAAACCACACAATCACGCACATAACAGGTGGTTAATATTGGCAAAATATCAACAAAATATCAATATCAATACTACCAGATGTTTCCATGATTGTGATACACAAGAGACCAATTGTTCCAGCTGCAGTGTACATGATATTAAGGAGCTGTTCGTCCTTTGCGTAAAGGGAAAAATTCTTCATGAGATAAATGGCAGTACAGGATGTGGTATTTATGTGCAAATCCACCAGAAGATTGTGGAATGAGTTGAGCACAAACTCGAGTGTTTGACCTGTCAGTTCCACCGAGTACATCATATGAGGAGCTAGGTTAGGGCCTCAGACTAAGTCAGCATTTTTAATAAAATGTCTTAAAACCCACTTTTATATTCTTGCTTTTAACAAAAGATTCAGAAACGAGGCCCTTTAGTGATAAGGGATCTGAGATCTGAGTGTGAAAACAATATCTTATCCATAGAGCATGGCTGTGTAAAATCTCTTGCAGTGAAACTAACTACAAAAGCTCACAGCTGAAGGGTGGTACCGAATAAACAACGGTGACACTTCTCTACAACGGAAAACAAAAACCAAAGGGACTGACTCGCACATGACGTGAGTAATCACATGTTCAGTGCTTCAGCTGTGACACAAACAAACAGCCAAAACAAAGGCTCTTGTCTCCTGTAGAGAGCAGACCCTCTAAAAGAAAGTACAGGAAAGCTTGAAAACACTGCATTCTGTCAATCTCAGGAGGAGGAAGCAGATAAAAGACCAGACTGTACACACCACAAACACGCTTTAATGGCCTAGTACATAGATAAGACAGGAAGACAAGAGACGGTATGAAAGGGTGCAAAGGTGGAAACAAAGAAATGTTTAGTAAAGAACTCAGAGACAGAAAGACATTACAGAGTTTTCATGAGTAAACAATACTTACTCCAGCCCTGCCTCCATTACGTGGGCATCTATGTCGAAGTTCACGCTACGAGCTGCCATCTCCACTGTAGTCCGAGGGTCCTGCCTCAACCAGTCACTCAAAGTTCACTGACACGCACAAGCTAAACGCTTTGCACTTGCTCCTACCTCCTGTCATTCTTCTGCATCAGCTCTAAAAGTGAGTAAAACAGAGAGAGAGAGAGAGAGAGAGAGAGAGAGAGAGAGAGAGAGAGAGAGAGGAACAGAAAGGGTATGTGTCTCATTAAAGTGTTACTTTGTCATCATGTTTCAACATGCCTGTTGCCTGTTTTCCAGTATGGGAATACCTACACACACTCATTCCAGAGGGAACAAGAACGAACACGATGTGTCAGCACTGAAGTCAATGCACAACCACTGTGTTCTAGGCTAAATTCTAAAACAAAAAAAAAAAACTAAACTGTGAAACATTTCGGTGTATCTCTAAATGCTTTAAGGATTCAGTCTTTGTCGTGTTTTTCCAACTCTGCTACTTCCAGTTTTACAATAAAGTGGGATTCGGTGTGTACGTGGCACTCAGTAAACCCCGATTAAGCAACAATCAATAATGATGACTCATTCAGATGGAACCAAGAATAGCAAATTGTTCAGAATAATATCAGAAGCATCTGAATAAACATACCCAAGTTTTTTCATGATGATAATATAGACTCAGCATGAAAATACCTGCAGTCAACACCGCAACCCTGCACAGTTTTTTCAAAAATCTCTCTAACGTGGCATCAATTTCAGCTTGCTTATTTGATCGGGGAAAAAAAAAATGGGTAGAGAAAAATTTGTGTAGAAAGCTATATTTAATCTCTAGACTAAACATGAATTTTTTAATAAACTGGAATGAACCTCTACAGAATTAAAGAATAAACAGCTTCTTGGTGGGTATCCGTAAGAATCCTGCCTTATAATAATTGGCAATATTTGGTAATAATTTCTATGAATCATGTCAAATTATGTGAGGGGAAACATCCTCATGCCCTTATTTGTTTTAAGCATGTTATTGACGTACATGTATATAATAAAATAAAGGAGGCAAATGCAATTGTACCCCCTTTTTTGATTTCTCATTTTGACAAACACCTATTAAAATATGTTGGATAAAATGGAAGACCCATGCAGTATGTTCTAAGTCTTACAGACTCACTTAGGGCCATATTCAGAATAGGCAACTTAAGTCCAAAACTTCTGTCAGTATTTATGCAGGTATTGACTGACTGATTCAGACTCTACACACCTGCTTCAGCTGATTTTCTGGGCTTCTCATTCAGATTTCACTGAGCTTTTTCAATAGCACCCGAGTTGTTTCTTCAGTTTGAATGTGGACAGAAGAAACAAATCGAGTTTATTTTCTTTGGTGTCACATGTAATACAATCTAACAAACACAAGAGACAATTTAAAAATACTACTATAATGATGTATGAAATGGCATGCATTGAAAAAAGAAAATCCAAAAGAAGTCTAGTATATTGCCAATATATTGCTGCACAAATAGACATAATTAAAATGATCACTTTAAACACTGCAAGTTTGCTTTAATTTCAACAATACAGCTTCCACCCTCATTATTCGCCAGCTTATAAAAATAGCACTTAACCCAGCACACCCTATCAGTTTTTTTTTTTTTTTTTTTTTTAAATATTGCACATTGACAGTTATTAGATACTAATCTGAGGTCAGGAAATCATAATGTGTGCATGGGATAAGACATTTCATCACTATTTTGATCTGTCAAATTGATGAAATAATGCCAATGCTTTAGTTAAAGAAAACGCACCCACGGTTTAAAGAAGCAGCTCACTGAACATCTCTGCATACATTAAATGTTGTTCATAATTTATCAGTAAAAATTCAGTCCTTCTCATAAGCAAAGTCTCAGATAAAGATGTCTGAATATCAATGTGTGCAGGTTCGGTATGAAATCCTCACTACGGACATGTAACTGAATTCTGAATATGGCCTTTACTAACGCCACAGCAAAGCACACTAGATACAGACTGGTGTCATTCCTTTTTAATCCTAAACTAGACACGTGCTAAATTTCCCGACACATAGTGGAATCAAAGGCGTGCTTATTTGAATCAGATGAGTGAGAGGGCCAGCTGGAGAGCATGTTAAAATGCTGAACGCTTTTTTTTTCCCCTTTTCAACTGTCTTACCTGCAGGCTTATAAAGAAGCCTAACAGGCTTATAGAGGAAGATAGTAGGCAATTAATTAGTCGATGCATATTAGTCATTGGCTCATGTTTATACATGTGTGGGAGTGTGGAAAGAGGCACTTTTCAGAATTCATCTGTCTGTAGGCGGTCTGGCACAAAGACACCAATGACATCAACAGAAGGATGTGGTTAGAAATCAATGGAAAGATGAATGAGGTGAATTCTGTTTCAGTGCTCATACAGAAACCCCCCTAAACACTGTGAATCCTGCATAAAACGAGTAATAGCAAGATGGAGAGATTTATCAGGGTGCCTCATTGAGGAAAGGGCTGACTTCAGCACTCTGAACACTCTGGTGGTCTTTCTTTCCCATGTGCACACATAGCACACAATTTTTTTTTTTTTTTAATCTTATGGCAGTCAGGCAATGATCCTATCCCAGTTTCTCATCATCACTGTTACTATAGGAAATGAGCTCAGATTTGTATAAACCAGGAGCCAGTAACAATGAAAGAACGAAAGAAATTCATTTCTGACCTAAATTTGTTCTGGTCCGTCCCACAGGGCCAGAAACTGCTGAAGTGCATTAAAAAATATGAAACTTATCTGGACTAACAGTGGAAATGTTGGGGCCGCAGGGACTGAAGGCATTTTTTTGTTTTTGTTGGGTGGGTGGGGAGGAAGACCAGGGTCAATAAACCACTGTAAAGAATCAGAGGCAACTTTACTGGCCAATTCCACTCACATACTGTATAGAAAGAATTTGTTTTGGTTACATAAATTCTTTACGTAATGGAACAAAACAGAGTATACAATATGAATAGTAACATAGTAAGCATAGTAAATACAATATATCACATACAGTATACACAAAACATAATACTATATACACAATACTGTGCAAAAGTCTTAGGCACCCTATTTTTTTTTTTAGATTTCTATTTTATGACTTCTACATTACTGAGTCAGTACAAAAACATTTTAGATTTCCAAACATTAGTTTTCCAGCATAAATTAAATATTACAAAAAAAATGTTTATATGTGAGCAAAGAACGCAGCATATCACGCATATTATGTAAGAGACCACTTTTCAAACAAAAAACATAATGGAGGCTGCTGGGTTTTGCTGCAAACATAAGAAGTGAGTGCGACAGTCAAGGTCTCCAGAAGAACTGGGGCTGGTTCTGCAAGATGCTCAGTAAAACTTGCCAGCTCGCTTCCTTATAAATTTAATTTATAAAGTAATTTCCTTACTGCATTTCGTTTGTCTCTGTTCTCATACTCTGACAATGACAAAGTTGAACCTAACCCAACCTAAAAATGCGCTAATTGTACCAGAGACTATTTTATTTTTTTTTTTTAAATGTATTAACCTTTAATTTCATTATTTTTGAAGGCATCTTTGCTCTACAGCATTTCTTTGCATGTGCCTATGACTTTTGCACAGTACTTTACATAAAGTAAAGCAGAATGTTAAAGCCTGTGTTTCACAGTCCGTGACAAGAAGGATGTACGAACATCTTTCAAATGTGCCACACACCATGTACAAGTGTCAAGTAGTGTCAAGAATGCAAAAAGCAGAAGAAGAAAAAGTACCAAAAAAAAAAAATATATATATATATATCACACTCAGAGCTAGTACATAAGTGCTACTGCATGTGCCAAAAACTGTTTGAGTGGTGTGATGATGCGGTTTTCACTGAAAACAGTTTTATGAAATAATGACAGACACAGTCTATAACCGTCTCAGTCGATCTATCCTGCACAATTATCCTTTCACATTATCACACAATCCGTTGCAATTTTACCTAAAACTAAGATCAGCACAAAACCAGAATTAGGACTGATTGGCACTTTTCCACTGGACTTATATTCAAACTTATATACAAATAGCTGCGTATTGACTTTGTTTGCACACTACATAGGCTGTAGCATAATGGATATGTACTGTATACCATACCCATTGTTCAATTTACACAGAAGTGCAGAATGCCATTTGAGATTCAGCCACAGAAAATGCATGACATGTTTGTGGTTTTGTAATACTTTAATGACAATGCTGGCATTCAAACTTTTCTGTATTTCATTAAGATTAAAGTATTGGCACTCTTGGTTGTGTTTGGGTGAGCTCGCTGCCATAAAAACACACTTAACTTGTTTTTTTATGTGTAACAGCTCACCCTGTGGGGGAAACACATGCCAAGACCTCACTGATGGACAAAAAGTACCCAGTTTCATTTAATTTTTTTTTTTTTATTTAATTTTATTTTATTATTCATGCCTATCACTAGTCACCATCTGATAAAATCCTGAGTCACACTGTTTGGTAAAAAAGTCCAATTTGATGCCTGGCGGCTACATAAACTGGAGTCTTACCTGTGGCAGGTTAAATTTCTTTCACAGGAAATACACTCCTTGCCAAATGGTTTGTATGATGCAACTGATAATTTCATAACGTGGAAACAGCGCAGTGCCCAAAAACATAAATGACTCAACTGGTTGGTTTCTGTAATCTTTAATCATTTCCTGTGTTTGTAGCAAGTGGAGGCTTTATGTTAAAGCTGAACAAAACCTAATTATAAATATTTAAGAGTTGCTGTTCTTTATTTGTAGAAGCCTTTATTTTGTCACATATAAATTACAGCACAGTGAAATTATTTTCTCCGCATATCCCAGCTTGTTAGGAAGCTGGGGTCAGAGCGCAGGGTCATCCATGATACAGCACCCCAGGAGCAGAGAGGGTTAAGGGCCTTGCTCAAGGGCCCAACAGCGGCAGCTTGTCAGTGCTGGGTCTTGAACCCCCAACCTTCTGATCAGCCTTAACCACTAAGCCACCACTGCCCTATTTGTATATCCCTATGCTGCTGTATGGGCATCTTGACTGGACATTTGTTTATTCCTGAAGACTTCAGAGGAGCTTAATCAGATCTCAGGTCACTTCAGATGAGTAGGAAAGGTCAAAATTGAGATAAAAATCCAGTCGGCTAAGTTTACTACCATAAGACGCCCATACAAAAACATCCCCTATCCCAAAAAAAGAGAAATAGTTAAATATTCACAGTTAGGTCATTCTCAAACCCAGGTTGTCATTATGAAGAACAAATGTTGTTTGACAGAGACGTAGCTGTTACTATAATGGGAAATGGAGTGAACCCGATCTAGCTGCGGCTAAATAAGCAGCGTACAAACAGATAAACAAGATAGTGGTTTATAGTGTTCTCAAAAATAGAGCCTCAGAAATGAGCATTAAAAAAACATTCTAAACACAGGAGGCAGTTTGAGAGATACAGACAAAAATGTGGAAGTGATCAGTGACTCTTTCTCTCTCTCACTCATACACACACACACACATTCTCCCTCAGCAGTTCATGCATGACCTAAAGCTTGTGCACAAAAAGGACAACACCTCAGAGGCCCACAGCATTTTAGAGTCAGGTTTCCCGCTTGCTATAGCACATTCCCAAGTCTTCAGTAACACAATACAATTTAGATTCCTGATTTCACAAGACTCAGATTTAATCTCACTACAAGCCTAATTCTGATGCCTCATATGTAAAACCAACTGGGTCTTATTTCACCATAAAGCAGGATCAATTAAATTATGCTGTAAAACTCAGCTTAATAATAATTTTTACATTGTAGGTTAAGCTGTAACATCTGCCATAAGGAAAGTTATTACATTTTAGAGTTGTTTTTTTTTTTTTTTAAAAAAAAAGTGTTTGATCAAACACTTTGTGTTTGTCAATAATACAGAGTACTTCTACACCACTTTTGGGTCTCTCTAGGGTTAGCTCAATTTACAAAAGGGGTTCAAGAGAAACTCAAAATCTTCTCTTTTGTTTCTTTCATTTATTTTACAAATTAATATTGGAAACATCAAAGATGGATTTTGTGTGCTAATATTTTGAACTGTTACTGTCACATTCAGACAAGCCACATTTAAGTTAAGAGGGTGCTTTGTTTATTTTAGTATTTTTCACTATGCTCCAACAATAAAAATAGAAAATTTTGCCATCCACCGGTTTGCCTATCACAGTTAACGTGTGATTTTTAAAAACCTGTCATGCTGCCTTCAAATCTATAGAAAGCTTGGGTTTGCATATCAGTCTTCTAGATTAGCAGATACTTGAAAGTAAAGTAAATATTTAATGTAAGATCAGAGGTTTCAATCTGAGACACTCCCCATGACAACGATCATGCCGACAGCAAAAAGTTTCAAGAAAGAGTGTTTAACGTTGCTGGGCATGAAATTGCTTCACGATTTCACCTGGAATCATGTTCGACTTGGAATGTCACTTTTAAATTATATGGATGTACATAAAATACGCAGCAGGTGTGTGTATAATGCCACCTGCGTTGCTGTTGCTTCTGCATTCATGCATGCATGCAAAATCATGCTATAGACTGGTACGTCAGTGTGAAGAATATTCCTTTGGGTTATAGTCAATTACGTTACACATACATTTGTCAATCACATAATAAAATGTTCAAATGTTACTGTAGTCCTATATTATAAATCAGGAATGTAGAGTTTACAAAGCTTGGGGTCATACAAAATTCATAATGTATATGTGGGGTTGTTAATTTGTAATTTTTTTCACTGAATAAATCGTTCTTCAGTAACTGCTTTATCCTGGGGTCACGATGGGTCCAGAGCCTATCCCTGGAACAACTGGTGTGAACGGGAACGCAACATAAATGGGACACTAGTCATTGTTATCCACGTAGCGACATGTTTCTGGCAGGTGGGAGGAAACTGGAGAACGCAGATGAAACACACATGGACACAGACAGGACCTGCACAGAAACTCCACACAAACAGGGCTCAGGATCGAACCGAGGACCTGGACCTGTGAGGCGACAACGCTACCGTCCACGCCACAGTCGCTGTGTAACGCTCTGACATTACACAAATGTAAACAGCAATTCATTTTAGCACATCAGACTGCTGGCAAATCTAAAAATGTTTTTGGATGGCGTAAAAAGTTAGGCATTTTAACAAAATGTAAAATGGTGAAATATGTTTTACAACAAAATGTAATATTACACGGGGGGGGGGGGGGGGGGGGGGGGACTCATTAGTTATGGAGATGTGAGCCGTTTGGCCTTCCACAACTTTACCTCAATTTAAACAGCGTGGGTGCAAATGTGAATAGACATTTGCAGCAGCACAATAAAACAGAGCAGATGATCATGTTGCTGAAATTAGCGGGTTACTTAATAATCACCCGCTGCTTCGCGTGCGTGAGCGCGTGCGTGTATGTATGTGTATGTGTGTGTGTGTGCGCGCGTGTGCGTGTGAGCGCCGCTGGATGAAGTAACTGGATGAAACCATAGAAACTTGGAACAGGCTTTTTACTGTGTTTGCCCACTGAGAGACCCAAACACAATAGGAGACAGGGGGTTGGGGAACCGAGTCCTTTCATTCCCTTTCACGCGATAAAAGAGAGTTAAAATTAACCCACATTGTAGTTTTGACACCTTATATTTTTTAAAAGCACTCTTCACTTCCTCATAACCTGCAGCGTGTCATACCAAAGTAAACACACTCCAATGAACACACTGTATAAAGTTCGAGTTTTAACTTTGCAGGCAATTAAAACAACATTTTCTTAAATAAAAGCCGCCAAAGTTTAGGAGTTGACATACCCGAACCATGTTACTCACCCGAGTCACCGGTCACCGCTGCTGAAAATCTGACCTTCTCAACAACCGAACCGCAACTGTGTGTATTTCTGTATACGTAGGGCGGCAGACAGCTTCCTTTTCCTGGGGGTAGGTGGGGGGGTGACAAGTGTTACACAAACTCGCAGAGCGATAAGAACGCGACAATTCATGTCTCTTTATTTCGTACTAGACTTCAAAATCATAAATCAAGTAGTACATTTAGACAGCATTAGGGTTATGCTAATTATACCGCGTTTACATAATAGAACTCTCCCCAAGGTTTACAAAAGTGGTACAGTCCCCTTTATAGTGGAACTCGGTGACGTTTGATTGACTGTAACTCATTAATCATAACAGTGGATATTTTAATAACGAATCAGTTTATAACTGTTTATAACTGTTTATAAACTGGGGACGGTGTAAAACAGTAGCTTGTCATTAATATATAAGTAGTACATAAGTAGTATGTAAATACTACTTTCCACGCTGTAGCCTGTCCAAGTGTTAAATGTCTTTTTCCACTGCTTGAATAAACCACGAAACGGCCATTTTGGTCATTTTTAACCCAACAGACGGTTAATTATTATTATTATTTTTAAACTCATGGGGCGGATATTCTGACAAATTACTCTACTTATCGAGATGTCTAAACTAGGATTTCTGCGCATGCGCACTTCACTTTTGCATTGTCACAAATTCATGTTTCTTATATTTCAAAGCTGGAAGAATTTTCTGATATATAGCATTATCAGTGGTGCCTTCTAGTGTGAAGGCAAAAAAAAAAAAGTTTTTTAAAAGGACTTTTATTGGTGCAGTATTTTTTGTGTGTGTGTGTGTGTGTGTGTTCCAAAAATCTGGAGACATTTTAATGATGTAGATAAAATAGCCAAAATACTTGCAGCATTGTTCTACAAAGATCTATAATCGTAACTGCAAGTCGTCAGAACACCGGTTCCATTTTATGAGTTCGAACCAGTGGTGGATGATATGGCCAAACTATCATATCACAATACTTGACATTTCCACAATACACAGTATTGCAATATTAGAGTGCCTGAAAAACAGTAACACCATACAGGTCATTCCTGCAATACAGTGCATTTTAAGTCTTCAGCATATGTTTCTGTGTATGTCGTGTACAAGGTATATACTCATACCACAAGGACTTATGTGCATGGACCCCAAAACTAATTAAATGACAAAGCCCAATTTTCTTACCCATGTTTGTATCCTATGCATTTAGCCTCAAATTAAAAAAAACAAAAAAACAATGAGATTGCTAGTTTCATATCCTACAGTAACTATTATCAAACAATGACTCTACAAAGACTCCCATAAGTAATAAGAATCCATGACATAAGGAATTTATAGAGTGTTCTTTTAGTGTATAACCCCCATTTATTTTTAAGAACAACCGCATCCAGGTCGCTCAAAGTCAGAACAAGCAAACTATGTTGTTGTTTTAGACGGCTAATTCACAATAATCCAAATATAGATTTCCTTGCTACTCACAAAAGCAAAAGCAAGCAGAGTTCCTTGCTACTCACAAAAGCAGCATTTCATTATATAAATCATGTGTATATACATATACATATATATACATATGGAAATGGATTTATTTATTTTAATAATTTCCCTTTGTTTTAATAAATATTTTGTTGGTCATGCTTTTAATGTCCACTCTGTCATTGCCTGTCCACCCAGGTATATGTTTTTCATCAATTCGTCATTACATAGTACGCATTAGTTTGTTAAAAGTTTCAACTGTGCTCTGCACTCTCAGAAAAAGGGGTACAAAAACATAATGCATACTAAAGGGACCAAATGGGTACACTTGAGGGTACCACCCGAGGGACAAGATAAAGTACAGTTTAATGCCTTTTTACTGAGAGTGTGTGTACATTATTGGGTTAAAACTGACACTATACAATGAGCCACCTAATTCTAACTAAGGGGATAAAAACCTGAGGCTATTGTGGCAAGTAACTGTAACAAAGAGGAAGTCTATCATACTTTCTGAAATAGTGAATTGATTGCCATAATAGCAAATCCATTAACTGAATTTAACAAAATATCTCCTTTTAAGTACTGAGGTTAAGGTTCAGGTTTGGGTTAGATGTTGATTTAGCATTATTTAACAAGTTTTTGTGTGTGTACTTGATGTACATGTCTGTGTGTGATGCTAGCCTCTTAACTGTCCTAACTTCCTCTATCTGTCTGACAAACACTATCAGCTGAATTGTCTTGCCACAGAAGCCACATAATCAAAGTAGATGATAACGTGCCAGTTTCAATATGTGATGAATGATTTGATATGTTTCAGCAGAATATTTATTTTGAGCAAATTTAGAGCCAGTTGATGCCATATAATGTGATTCTTTCATGAGTTCTGCAAAGGTTTGATGGATTTTATTTTTAGACCACATATAGTGATTCAGTCTGTCAGATCACATCCTAGTTTTTACCCCAACCACGAGACGTGCCAAACAAACAGCCCACGGGCCAGAACCAGCCCAATAAAGGTTCTAGTCTGTCCCACAAAGCATCTTCTCTGCATACATTAAGTGTTGTTCATAATTTATCAAGAAAAATTCAGTCCTTCTCATAAGCAAAGTCTCAGATAAAGATGTCTGAATATCAATGTGTGCAGGTTCGGTATGAAATCCTCACTACGGACATGTAACTGAATTCTGAATATGGCCTTTACTAACGCCACAGCAAAGCACACTAGATACAGACTGGTGTCATTCCTTTTTAATCCTAAACTAGACACGTGCTAAATTTCCCAACAAATGGTGGAATCAAAGGCGTGCTTATTTGAATCAGATGAGTGAGAGGGCCAGCTGGAGAGCATGTTAAAATGCTGAACGCTTTTTTTTCCCTTTTCAACTGTCTAACCTGCAGACTTATAAAGAAGCCTAACAGGCTTATAGAGAAAGATAGAAGGCAATTAATTAGTCGATGCACATTAGTCATTGGCTCATGTTTATACATGTGCGGGAGTGTGGAAAGAGGCACTTTTCAGAATTCATCTGTCTGTAGGCGGTCTGGCACAAAGACACCAATGACATCAACAGAAGGATGTGGTTAGAAATCAATGGAAAGATGAATATGTGGGCTTTCCCAAAACTATTGCCACAAGGCTATCTAGGATGTCTTTGTATGCTGCAGCATTATAATTTACCTTCACTGGAACTAAGGGGGCCAAACATGTTCCAGCCTGACAATGCCCCTGTGCACAAAATAAGGTCCATTAAGAGATGGTTGGCCAGGTTGGAGTAGAAGAACTGGAGTGTCCTGCACAGAGCCCTGACCTCGACCCCACTGAACTCCTTTGGGATAATTTGGAACACCGACTGAACCCGAGGCCTTCTCATCTGACATCAGTGCCTGACCTCACAAATGCTCTTGTGGCTGAATGAGCACAAATCCCCACAGCAATGCTCCAACATCTAGTGAAAAGCCATCCCAGATGAATGGAGGCTGTTATAGCAGTAAAGAGGGGACTAAATCTAGAATGTGATGTTCAAAACGCACATATGGGTGTGATGGTCAGGTATTCACAACCCTTCGGCCATTTAATGTAATTCTTCATTATCGATCCAGAAAAATTGAAGCTGTAACTACATCTCTTTCCAAAACAACTCTTTCACATAAAGGGGGTGAATCCTTCTGCAATCACAACTTTTACATCTTTTATTTGTATCTTTCAGATCAATGCTGATAAGTTAACATATTTAAGAGGAGTTGTTGATGTGTAATTGGTCTACATTATCAGAAATAAAGGTACCAGATCATACTTTTCCTTGTCATTGGGGTGGTTTCATCAATGGGACATGGTTTGTACCTTTCAAATGTATATTTTACTTATGAAAGTGCATTTGGTGTACAGTTAAATAGTTTTTAGAGTAAAGTTTAAAGGTATATCAGTGGTTCTTAAGGGCCAATTATGTACCTTAAATTATTTTTAAAGGTACACTATACATTTCCAGGTGAAAGACACAGTTTGGTTCAATTATTTCTAAGAGTGGACTAAACTGATTTTTTTGGTGCGACCTGCTTGTCATTGGATTAAGTATAATGCCCCATTACCTAAAATGAGTTTCACACCCCTGCAATACACAATTATTGACATTCTTCCCAGATTAGACTAAATTATTCCCTACAGCAGACTAGTGATAACTAGACAGTTTGTGATTACATTTCTGCAATGGATTAAATCTTCCTAGATGATGAGTATGAAATCACAAATTTCCCTGTAATAGCACATAGTGTTCCTGATTTCCCACAATATGACATCTTCGACATCTTTTGTTATTCCCACAGGTGTCTAATAAGCTCTAATACACACTAACCATAAATAACAGCCATACTCACAGCTCCATTAAAAAGCTTTCTGCAGTCCCATTAGTGAAGACAGTTCCAATCTGAGCATGAAAACACTGACTCTGTTTGGAAGTACATTAGATTTGTAAGTATCTCACACTTTAAGTCATGTTGGGTTTTCACTTAAAGGTGACGCCTACAAGTACTGTGTGCGTCATATGACTTCCTGTAAGCAGTGATGCTTGTAGCTTTACCAAGAAGGAGCTACCGCATCCTGCTTGCACCATAGTTTTGGCACTACAGCTGCCAGCCGGAGATAACATTTGTCCCTTTCGTGCCTTTTACATGTTTGTGCACCTGAGTGCAAGAAGTGTAATATTGAGACAGTACATTGTTGGATTTTGCCATTGTGAGATACTGAGAGAATATGGAGGAGTCCAGACCTGTCGATTACCAAAGACTATTCTCAGGTAAGTGTCTTCCATATGTGTCTATGTGTGTCCAGTCCTTTTAAGCGTATATGCATAGTCTTGCATTGCTTGTTCTTTTTATAATATTGGGTGGGAATAAGAAAATCTAGCTGACTGTATCAATAGTTTCTTTCACTGCTTAGGTTTCACTCAGGCCTGGACTTCCTCTTATTCTGACTTACATATGTGATTGTGTTTTCCATACAAGGCCTAGGTGTGAAACGTATAGACATATAGCAATTCAGGCATAAAAGATAAAAACTTCTAGCCATTCATGCATAAAATATAAAAACTTAGAACCATGCATGCATAAAATGTAGGTTAACATCTTATCCTATCACAAAGTGTGCCAATTCAACCACTACATGTACTGTAACTCTTTGTAAAAGTACATTTTTTATCATTTTTTTGTTTATAGATTGTAACACATCGTAACTTTATCAATTTATTGACACATCATAAATTTACACTTAATGTTGTGGAATGTTTTTCTCTCTCTTGAATAGGACAAAAATGCAGCTTGTCATGTGACAGAGATAATATTAAAATCAAATATTAAAATCAAAGTCTTCCTTCCTGAAGAGTTTCCAGTGGCAGAAAACTTACTGTTACAAAGACAATGGAGACTCCTTCCATAACTGTTAAATAAACATCTCCTTACAAAAAGCTTCACCATATTAATGATTATATTATATTACATATTTAATCTTACTGAAACATCCAATTATGCAAGATTTTTGGAAAAATCCATTTCTGGTTTTCTGTATTGTTTTTTTTTGTCTGAAATTTCATTTTGGCAAATGTTCAGTTTCATTTCAAATGGTGTCACCGTCAAAACACTGTAGGCAGAAGTATACCATTTTAATGAATTTTTTTCATATATATTCTCAGAGGAGAGCACTGTATCAGAGTTCTCCTTCGAGGACTATCAGACTGATATCTACGAGCAGCTGCCCAGTTCACAGAGAAGGTTGCAACACAAGGATCAAGCACAAGAAGCTGAGGTTCACTGGAACCCTAATCAACCACTGAAGATGTTGCCCCTGTGTATACAGGAGAAGAGGAACATCAGGTGTTTAAATTTATTTGCTAATTCATCTGGATTTCTGATGAGAGTAACATCAGCTTCTGTGTCAGTTATTGTCGTTTAATGACATTTTGTTGTGAAACCACTAAGCAACGCCAATCAATTAATAAAAGAAAACGTTTATTCCCTTTCAAAATAAATTTGGATGATTTTAATACTAACAAAAGTATTTTCTTTGATGACCGCATTACATATTTTAATTATTTATACCAATTTATATTATATGCATAGGAAGACCTGTGGAACTATCCATACTGCTTTTGATAGCAGTATATTACTTGGTATTATAAAGAGAAAATATTGCATTGCTCAACCCTAATCTATACACAGACCTGTTGTACTATTTAAAAATGTAGGATTTAGAATGAACAGTTACTTCATTTTACAATTGCCTATCATTATTAATGTTCAATCAGGGAAAGACAAAATGTAGAGAGGTGCATAATTGGTTACTGGGCATCATGGAAGCGGAGTCAGGAAATTGCAAGAAGGCGACTGAGGGAGCAGGTGGGGAGAGTCGTCTCAGGACTACTGCTGTGGAAAACCACCCTCCATAACATTGAAGGTATATATACTGTGCGTAGAATATACTGTGTGTAGTGTGTGTTTTGTGTTTTGTGTTAACCTTTCACACGGTCTTGTCTCCTCTGCAGGGAGATTTGGTGTGGGGGTGAAGGCGTACTTTGTGTGCCTTAGGTACCTGCTCTTCCTAAACTTCCTGAACCTTGCCATCATCGTTGGCACTGTGCTAAGTCCCACTCTGTACAGCAACATCACAAGCACTTACACACACTGTAAGTATAGTGAAGTGTTAAGTGCTGAAGATTTTAGGGAGTCTCTGCTGGTTTTGTTTATCACTTAATGCCATTCTTGTTTTCTTTTGAAGGGTTCCAGATCTTCAAGGAGAATGGTTCACTTGTGGATATTTTTCTGGGCACGGTAAGTTGCTCCATGCTCTTTGCCCTCCATGTTTTCTTCTCAATCCTGATTAATTTTCTATAACATCAGCTCTGATAATAGTTCCATTTGCAAAGTTTATATTAATGCACTTGTTCTAACTCAATATTGTTTCTAGAGTTACAACTTACACAGGGATGTGTATGGTGGATGCTCCACATAGCGTGATTTAAAAAGGTGTAACTGCTGATAAGTTTAGCATTTTTGGAAAGAGTCTCCACTGTCAGTGTTTTCTAACAGTCTGAGGTAATGCTGTAGCTGTAAGCTTTTCAACATCAGGATGGAGGCTTTCTCTGTAACAAACTGAATATTTTTGTCTTACTACCTTCTAGAGAGAGAAAAAAGAGAGGCTGGATGTTCCACAATGTTAAACGTAACTATAAACAGATAAAAAGTATGACATCTCGTGTTGCGTCCGGTACATTCTGTTATTGGAAAATAATACATTTTGGGTGGTAACAGAGAGTCACACCACCTCATCACTGATTATTTTCCTATAATAGCACACTATATCATGCTTCATTCCTTATTGCACTCTGATTTGTCTCCAGTGTTTGAACTCTATGAATTCTATGAGGTGTTGCTGCTCTTGTCAGAGGGCTACAATACAGATATGGAAGCATCCAAGTAAAAAATATAGGTTTTTGAAATCCTCGCATATTTCATAATTACATATGGACCTGCCTCAGTCTGATTTTAAAGATCTCTAGAGGGTCTAAAAACCACCCTCACATTACCTTTTCTGTCCCACTCTCTGTGTTTTGCAGGGCTTCATGGAACACTCTCCAGTTTTCTATGGTTTCTACACAAACTACTCTTTAGGCTCAAAATGTTTAAACACAGCTCTCCTCTTTTTCTTTGGCATGCTCACCATACTCCTCCTTAATCTCACCATGATAGTGCGCAGGTCAGAGCACTTTATTATCATAACATCATTCTTTTACTGAGAATATTTGTATGACACCTTTATAAGTAGGCGTAGGTAATCGTACCCAGCATATGAGCAGAGCAAAGTTGCAAATGAATTACATTTTTACAAAGTAATAGCCATAATATTTGTGCAATTCTATAGTATTGTAATATACCATTTCTTACACATGCTTTAAAATGTTTTTTCACCAAATACAGACCAGAGTCATTATATTCACCAAAAAGTAAAACTAGAAAAAAAATTTAAACTGAAATACTGTAAAATACTATACTAAAACAAACAAACAAACAACAGCAATATTGCCTCTGAAATAAAAATTAAAAGCTAACATTAAATAATCCATTTTCCTTTTTCTAAATAATGACTTTAGTTTTATGTTGGCATCTGGCAGTGAAAGTGTTGCACTTTGCAAGGATTTACACATTGTGCAATGTTTATTCATGAGTCATTCTGTAAAGATCAGACACAAGAATAACAGCACCAAAATATATAAAAACTACAGGTGAAATAAAATGTACAAATAAAAAGTAATAGAAACAAAACCACACTAAAAACTAATTTAAAATGAATTGGAATTCAAATGGAAACCTAAAATAATAATAATTTTTAAAAAAAATTCATAAATCACTATTCCACGGGAATTCAAAATGAATTTATTTAAAACCATAATAATTAAACGAACGGATTTTTGAGTGCTGCTTTGCACATTACTTTTGGTTTAAAGCTGAGCTTATGTCAACTGATGAAATACAGGGCAAAAGACAGCACTTCACACTTGGCTATATATTGGCTTTTTCTCTTTTATAGGATAGTGGTGGGTTATAAGAACACATGGCTGACTGGCATTCATTTCAATGCAAATATGAGCTATAAGGTGTTCTGTGGATGGGATTTCTGCATCCGGGAGCCTGAAGCAGCCTTCCTTAAACACAACTTAATCAGAAATGAACTGAAGGTGAGCTCCTGACCATCAGACTGAGAAACAGAACTGTAAAAGTGATTATTGTACCACAGTGCTGTTCAATTCACCATTCTAATTCACAGTTCATGATTCTTTGGTGATTAATCTTCTATAAAAGTAGCCCTGACAGCAGTTCCAGTAATTTCTATAGTAACAACATGTTCACAGGAGACTCCTCCTTATGGAAGGAGTCTCCAGTGTCAGCACTTTGTAATGGTCAGAGATAAAGCTGCCTTTAAGTTTTCCCCCATTGGGAAGCTTTGTATTTCTTGAAAACATGACAAGCTACATAACTTCAAGAGAAAGAAAAAAAGAGAGGTTGGTATGACTGTCATTAATAAGTAGAAACTTTGTAATAGTTGGCAAATTGATGTGGTATCATAAGGGGATTAAAACACTTCAGGGTAGAACAACTTCCCTCTGTGTCAGGACACATCACCCTGTAACTTCCCTCTGTGTCAGGCCACATCACCCTACCTTTGAATATTTCTTATAAAATCAGTTTTTTTCTTACTTAAAACATGGCAGAAATAGTCATCATCAAAATGAAAACAACAGAATTGGTGGAATTTCTTGATTATCACAATGAATTTCTCCTTCAAATTTCTTGAAGGAGAGTTTGGCCTCAGTTCAAATTACACACACTCAAACTCTCTTTGCCCTGTTATTTTAGATGGACCTTGAAGAGCAGAAGTTTCGTCAAAAAGTCTCAGGGCGTTCACTGAAGCAATGGATTCTCCTGTACACCCTGCGCATTGTTCTCAACTTTGTGGTGTTAGTTCTTCTGAGCAGCTCCATCTATCTGATCTACTTTGCCACCAGTGAATCGGAAGACTCTAAGGCAAGGGAAGAGTCATATGACTCTAATTATTAAACAAGTACCATATAAAGTCATATTAGATTATAAAAATCACTGCACCAGTTTTGTTGCATTCTTATAAGAAATGGGAGGAGCTGAACTTCTCATTTAGCATTGAACATGTAACATGGAATTGCTATTGCTTCATGAAATATAAGAGTCAATCATATTTTAATATTCCAGTGTCTTCTGTTATTATAACAAAATTGTTGGTGTGTATCCAGTTTTAACCTAGAAGCTTTTCAGGTATAATTTTTCAGTGACCACTGTCTCAACCCTTTTCACCCATGAAATTTTATTAAAGCTAAATTTAAAGGTCAAGGACTTGTTGGCTGCTCTAAATGAAAATTACTTGTATTAAAAATGTATTTCAAATGTAAGCCTTTATCAAAAAGTCTTTAAGAGAGTGAAAAATATTGCTAGCAGGTGTTAAGGCTCTTTATTGTATCAATATTTTTTAGCACATAAAACCTAGATTCTCTCTCTCTCTCTCTCTCTCTCAGCGTTCTAATCTCCATTGGACTTTGAATCTCCTGAGAGGTTATTTTTCGCCCATTACAATCACCATAGTCAATTTTGTGATGCCACACTTTTTTTCCGTGATCTCAGTGTATGAAGACTACTCCCTCACCACACAGCTTAATGTCACCTTAGTTCGGTAGGTCACAACATCTGAATTTTAAACCACTCCAAATGCTATTATCAGACTTTCTCATACTTTCTCTAAAACCATTTCTATAAAAAGGTCTGTAAACATTATTAGAACAGCTGAATTTGGCATAATCTGTTTTGTAATCTGTTTACCATGTTTACAGTGTTGATACTCTGCTGTGTATTGAAACAGATTGTATGCTTAATACCAACAGGAGTATCTTGCTGAAGCTGGGAAGCTTAGCCGTATACCTCTTCTTCCTCACTAGACAGAATAAAGGCAACGTAAGTTGTGATTCCTCCAGAAAACATTAAAATCACAAGCATTAAATAATAAACATGGACTGAATACTAGGCCTATACAATATATCTGTGGTGTCCTGGGAAAACATTTCAAATGGTTATATGTTGACATTTTCTAGTGTATATATATATATATATATATATATATATATATATATATATATATATATATATATATATATATATTAGAAAATATCAATATATATATATATACACACACACACATACACAGTCATGTGAAAAAATTAGGACACCCATTAAATATTCAGTTCTTTATTAAGAAATGTCAACATGTAATTTTCTGATCTTGTTTTAATTTGTACCTGTAGATGAAAGTGATGCAACTGCGTGTAAACAACAGAAAATCACTTTGTTTTCACTTATTAAACAAAAGAAATAAACAAAAATGAGTATTTCAACCGAGGAAAAAGTTAGGACACCCTATGCCCTAATAGCTAGTGTTTACCCCTTTGGCTGAAATAACCTCAATGAGACATTTCTTCTAGCCATCTACCAGTTTCTGACATCGACTGGAAAAAAGTTTCCCCCACTCCTCAATGCAGAACTCTTTCAGCTGTGTGATGTTTGAGGGGTTTCTTGCATGCACAGTCCATTTCAAATCACCCCACAGGATCTCAATAGGATTTAGATCTGGGCTTTGACTTGGCCATTCCAGAACTCTCCATTTTTTACTTTTCAGCCAGTCCTTGGTGGATTTACTGGTATGTTTTGGGTCATTGTCATGTTGCAAGGTCCAGTTCCGCTTCAGCTTCAATTTTTTGAGATGGTCTCACATGTTCCTCAAGCACCTTCTGACACAATGTAGAATTCATAGTGGATTCTGTGATGGTGAGCTGGGCAGGTCCTGCTGCAGCAAAGCATCACCAAACCATAACACTTCCACCTCCATGTTTCACAGTTGGTATGAGGTTCTTTTGCTGAAATGCTGTATTTGGTTTACACCAAACATGCCCTCTGTTATGATGACCAAATAATTCAATTTTAGACTCATCTGTCCAAAGGACATTATTCCAGAAGTCTTGGCCTTTGTCTGTGTGTTCTTTGGCAAACTTCAGTCTTGCCCTCATGTTTTTATTAGACAGCAAAGGTTTCCTCCTTGCACACCTCCCATGATAATTAAAGTTGTGCAGTCACTTTCTGATTGTAGATTCACGCACTTTGACATCAACTGTAGCAAGAGCTTGCTGTAGGTCCCATGATGATATTTTAGGGGTTTTAGAGACTTCTTTAAGCATCTTGCGGTCTGCTCTTGGGGTGAATTTGCTTGTAAGGCCTGACCTGGACATGTTGGCAGTTGTTTTAAATGTTCTCCACTTGTAAATGATTTTCTGAACAGTGGAATGGCTGATTACAAATTCTTTTGAGATATTTTTATATCCCTTACCAGACTCATAAGCATCAACAATCTTCTTTCTGAAGACCTCAGAGAGCTCTTTGGATCTCACCATGGTGATATCTCTCACTTCAACAATTAAGAGAAAACCAAACTAAATGTCTGAGGTTTAAATAAGGAAAGCCTCCTTAAACATGCTCTGTAACGATGTTCTAATAATTTGCACCTGATGTGATACAACTGTAGGTAATTTTAGCCATTTTAAGTACAAATAAATGCAGGGGTGTCCTTACTTTTTCCTCACAAGAAATTGGATTTTTTTTATTACATTTTACAGATAATTTTAAAAAGACTTTTCTTTGGTTTTATTTGTTTAGTTATATTACTTGAATCTCCCAATATTGTTAAAATGAAGATCAAATGTCCATATGCTTAACTATGTGTTTTTTCACATGACTGTATATATATATATATATATATATATATATATATATATAAATATATAGAGAGATAGATAGATAGATAGATAGTAATGAAAACTACAGGATTTCTACACAGAAATTGGTACAATATTTGCACAGGAGATATTTTGCTATCCAACAACTTAATCAAAGCAACATTAATTGCGTGAGAAAAACATGCTTAACAAGCGAGGTTTTAGACATCTTTAGGCAGTCTGACTATTTTTAACATCACACACATGTGGTTAACATCACACAAGGATAGTATTAGGATAAGCAGAAGAAAACAAAAATCAAAAATCAGTGGGACCAGGAAACAGGAAATCATATATCTAATTATGATGAAATCAAATCTAATAATGATGGAGATCTTAATTATACAGAGCGCATGATAAGACTTGGCAAAGAAAATATTATCCAAAAAGGTATAAATAGGCAAACTAATCATGGATGTAACACAGAACAGGTGAACACAATAGGGCAACAAACCACCGGCAGTACCTCTTTCTTGGTTAGATTTTCAAAATTTTGTGTAAGAATACCCGTTGACATTTTTCCAATCTTCAACGGTCCTTTGTAGCCTCAGATTCCTCAGATACAGATGTGGTCTTCTGCTGTTGTAGCCTTCAAGCTTTGGCATGTTGTGTGTTCCGAGATGCTTTTCTGCGCACTGTGGTTGTGAAGAGTGGTTATTTGAGTTACCATTCAAACCAGTCTGGATAATCTCCTCTGACTTCTCATCAACAAAATTTCCACCCACAAAACTGACATTCACTGGATCTTTTTTGTTTTTCACCCCATTCTCTGTAAACTCTTTCTGAAATACTCAAACCAGCCCGTCTGACAC
This sequence comes from Pangasianodon hypophthalmus, assembly GCF_027358585.1. Lineage (NCBI taxonomy): Eukaryota > Metazoa > Chordata > Actinopteri > Siluriformes > Pangasiidae > Pangasianodon > Pangasianodon hypophthalmus. The sequence continues at coordinate 7,143,467 of NC_069720.1, forward strand.
CAACAATCACGCCACAATCAAAATCACTGAGATCATATTTTTCCCCATTCTGATATTTGATGTGAACATTAACTGAAGCTCTAAACCTGTATCTAAATGATTTTATGCACTGTTCTGCTGCCACATGATTGAATTATTGCATGAATGAGCAGGTTTACAGGTGTTCCTATGAATTCAGCCAGTGAGTGTATACAAATATACAAATAATACTGCAATATATTATTTTGTTCACATTGTACAGCCCTTGACGTACTGTCACACTCACACATAGCTGATTTGCAACTAACAACTAATGGTCTATACCTGAATGTTTGTATGGTTGTGTATTTCTTGTTTGTTTTTTTGTTTTTTTTTTTAGTGTCATGAGACCGAGTTTGGAAAGGACATGTATAAGCTCACAATACTTCACTTCCTGGCATCTTTCTGCAATACTTTCTTGGTGGCGTATCCTAGAAAGTACGACTTCTTGCCTAACTATTCATGTCATTATAGAAAAATGAGTACAGTAAATTATCAGTTGGTACATTTAGTATAATTATGTGCATTTTGTCCTCACTGTTTTGTTTTAGGGTGTTGGTGGAGAAGTGCTTATCCTCTAATTTGTCAAGGAGAGTGGGCAAGCAGCAGTTTGTAATCCCATTGAACGTGTTAGATCTGGTGTACGGTCAGACAGTCACTTGGATGGGAGTTTTTTATTGTCCTCTCCTGCCAGCCATCAACATTTTAAAGCTACTGGCAATCTTCTATATCATCAAAGTATGTCTATATTATGTGCTTTTATCTAAATATGCTCGATCTCTAATTGAGGAAAATTCATTTAAAAAAATGTTCTTTACTTCTCCCCAGTTCAATCTGGTGCGATGTTGCGACCCGCCAAGGAAAGTGTTCCGGACCACCAGCTCTTCAGTTCTGTTTCATTTCATGCTCTTACTGGGCCTCATCATGTCCGCCGTGACACTTGGTGTCCACATTGAACTGTATAGCAAGCCTGCAACTCATTATCATTAACCAAGAATTAGACTAAGCACAATTTTGTTTAATTTATTTCTTTACATTGTTTCCCATTTCTTTTTCTGCTCTCCCTGCTATTATTCAGGTTTGTTCCCGGTACATGTGGCCCATTTAATGGGCACCCGACCGTGTATAATGTGACCGCGGACTGTGTTAACACACTCCCAAATGCTGCACAGGAAGGCATACGTTACATGACGTCTGAAGCTTTTGCATTCACGATCATATTAATGGAGATGTAAGTAATTACGTATTTCATTGCATATGTGTGTATGCACAGGTGGGTAACATTAAAACCAACATAAAGTGTCTTAGCTAGGTGTTGGGCCACCATAATTCGCCAGAACACCATTATTCCAAAAAATATTCCTTCCATTGGTGTTTTGATGGTGCTGATGGAGAACGCTGTCTAACATTTCGCTCCAAAATCTCCCTTAAGTGTTGAGATCTGGTGAATGTGAAAGCTATAACGTATGATTTGCATCATTTTCATCCTCATCAAATCATTCAGTCAGCCTTCGTGGCCTGTGAATGTGGGCGGGGTCATTCTGGAAGAGAGACCACTCCCATCAGGATAGAAATGTTCATCAGAGGTTAAAAGTGATCAGTTGGAAGGATTTAGTATTGATTTGCCTCAACGCTTCCCTCTAAGGGGACAAGTAGACCCAAACAATGCCAGTAAAATAAATAAATTCCCCAAAACATAACAGAGCCATTTTTTCCTTTCACTGTCACCCACCTAGGATCTGTACCGTCTATGTTATAAACAAATCTGTATTTCTGCTTTACAGTATCATCCTGACGTCTTATGTGTCTCGTGGACGAGCCAATCAGAAGGCCATAGAGAGGCTCAAGGACATGCTTGTTATGGTAAGTGTAGTTTCTGAGAATGGGCTTACAATTTAAAAGATACATCCATAGATACTTGAGCAAGGTGGAACTTATTAACAAAATAGTTTAAACTAATATAATAATATATAAATAAGAAGTTCACAAGATTCAAATAAGCACTATAGTAAGAATATATTAAGGTTGATTGTCGTCATTGCGGTAACTACTTTAATCTGTGGTCTCTTCCCACATTAATTAGTACATATAGGCTTATCCTAATAATGATGGAGAAGCAGGCAAAAAAAATAAAAATAAATTTTTCATCTCCAGTTAAGTTACAGCACCAGAAAGCATGAAACTTAGGGAGAGGTTAATAAAGGTTGTAGTTGTGTGGACAATTATTTATTTCATTATATCATATGTATATATTTAATATTGCTCTGAAATAGTATTTTATAGTTTCTTGTCACATTCACAATGTTTTGTTTCACATCTCCTGGCCATGGTGTTTTTAGTGCTTTTCCTTCACTAATGCATCCATACCTCTATTTTAACACATTCTCGCAGTACTGACATTCCATTCCACCATCGGAAATGAAAATCAACTTATCGGACATATTCAATCAGTATAAACAAATGAATTAATTTATTGCCGCAAGTCTGTTATAAGATTAGTCAGGACACTGTTAGGTTTCTGTGTGTAGAGTATCATGACCCTGTGTTTAGGTGCCTGTGAGCAGGGCAATGGGAAAGCGGAGGAGTGTGAGACCCCTGCTGGGCAAACAATTCACACCTCTCCACAATAACGTTCGTACAGAGATGAAACAGACTTCACAACTAAAGCTTTTTTGATAGTAAAATATAATACAACTTCCACAATAAAATTATAATAGTTAAACCTAGTAGGCTAGGTAAAAAAAAAGAAATGCTTATGAAAATCTGCAAATTCTTAAAGCCCTGATGTTTACTTTCATATGAGCCTTTAATCACTGCTGTGGAGTGTGACATCAATAAATTCAATGCTGAACACGGGCACACCCAAAACCAGCGGAAATTCCATTTTTTGGCCTTGGGTAAAAAGACTTAAACACAAAACTTGTTTAACTAGTGCTGGGTCTTAGATCAAGGAAACCACTAAAGGCATAGTGCAGGAGAAGCTCCAGGATGAAAAGTGAAAGGCAAGCTTGTTAAACTGTGTGATGCATGTTGTTCATCAGAGGAAAGATGGAACTTTTCTTGGCTTATGTCTCAAACACAGAATGATATTCACTTATTTCATATTGTGGACATGTTTCTATCTCACAGTGTGGCTCAGACAAACGTTACCTGGTGAAGCATCATGCCACATTGCTCAGGCAGAAACAGAAGAGGACTGTCAACCACTCTGAAAAGGTGGCCTAACAGCAGTGAATGGGTGCCTCTGTGTCGGAGTGCACAAATCTCATCTCAGTACTGCTTATTCTACACCAAATTGGGCTTTGGAGCTAAATGCAATCTTCAAAAACTGTCTACAAGACACACCCAAGGGAGTAAGCTGGACTCAAAGGAAGTAAAACTGAGGTTATAAAATATTTTGTCATTCATGCTTGGGCAAAAGGTGTCAACACTTTCAAGACTCTCATGAATGTTTTGTATGTTTTGGTTTCCAAAACCTGCTATTTATCACAGTAGTTTCAACCATTCAATGCTGATAGCACTGCAAAGTTTTAAGGAAAAACAGCCAGACTCCCAAAATGCCAGTGTAGATCAAATACCATTTAGTGGTCTACAAATGTTCTGGCTCTTCTAGTTAAACAGTGGTCAATGGTTCTCATACCAGAAGAGTGATTTTTATGTAAATTGATACATAATCAATCAATCCTATTGCAAATGTACAGTATTCTGTAGGCCTGTTAATCATATGACTTTTGCCTGTATGCTAACCTATGCAGCATAAGTATTTGATTTCAGGTTTTTACACAATGGTGATTAATATAGCAAAATAACAACATTAGCTTTCCATGTCTAATTTTTTAATGCAAGCTATGATGTTAACATTATCAGTGTTAGGCTTTTTTTTCTACATTTATTTATTTATGTATATAGTTTTATACAGTATATAAAGGTTATAATGTAGTCTAGTATCAAATCTACAGTGAATTTTCACAAGGGATTACTAGCTTTGAAAAAAAAAATCATATTTTTTTATTGCTAAGCTGAGCCAAGGGATCTGACTCAATAAAAGGAGTTAGACTCCTAAAATATTCAATTCAGGGAGTTTAATTCTGCATGCAAAATGTGGGTGTTCTGCAGGTGATTTACAAAGAATAACTGCATGAATTGGTCACATGCAAAGTCAGGGAAGAAGCAATATGTAAATTAGTTTTTGCGTGCACTAGAGCTTCAGATATCAAGCTTGAACTTCTAAAGGCAGTAAGACAGGTCAAAAAACTGTTCAAAATACAATATTTATAAATGTATTAATGTGTGTAGATGTGAGTGTGCATTATATTAATAAGGCATATGTGAATGAAACCCTTCTCAATGGCTCTCTTTGGATGCTGTCACCATCGAAGGCGTGAATGTGCAGTGAATATCAAATACAAAAAAATATTTACTGCTGTAAGAGAAACTTTCTTATTATTAAGAATTAGTAAATTGTATAATTTTGTCTTCAACTGGTGGAAACAGGCTTCTGCAAATGTAACACATGCCCATAGGTCGTATTCATTTGCACACATAGTGTCTTTCAGGCTTAGTAAAGCACATTGCGGTGGCTGAATGAATCAGTTTGCATTGTGTATATAAGTACATTCTTCATATATTCATTAAGCCTATTAATTAAGCTTCCACGTTTTTTTGAGGGAGTGTCAATTGTGTTTTTACACATGCCAACCTTTAACAAATTAGAGCCTCAGTTTATAGCTTCAAGAGAACAAATTACACCTGCAACCCCCATCAAATGGCGTAATCCCACCATGAGCAATTTTAGTGAAGGATGTAAAAAATAAACATGCATTGAGCTATGTGTTGGCAGAGAGTCATTTTGTGATTTAGCCTAAAACTTTAGACAAAAAGGAAATTTCTTTTTCCTTTCAATGAGTGAAGAACTGTTTGGTGTGCAGTTTTTATTTTTCAGAAGTGTTCTATGTCATACTTGAACAATGATGGGTCATGTGTAATATTATGCACATTTCTTTTTTCCTTTTTTTACTTGTTTGTGATTGTTTCTATGGTTTTCTTAAATAAATTTTCTGAGCAAGAAAAATGGGTGTGTTTTCTGAAGCCGCTCAAATAATCAAAAAAAAAACATGAACTCTGTTTATCTATAGCTTACACATGGCAGGGAGGAGTAGTGTATAGGCCTAGGGCCTACACACACACACACACACACACACACACAAAATATACCCTAATTCATTAAAAGCTCGAGCTGAAGTTAAAATGCCAGCAGTAACGTGAAAGACCCAGGAATGAGCGAAAGTCTGTTGTTACTTCTGATGTCAGTCCTACGTGAGTTTGACATTATTCTTCCAAGATCTTTTAGCACAGAAGTTTAGTGTTCTAAAATATGGTTATTGTCTTAATAATCCTTTCTGTTTTTGTGTTATAGTTTTGCCTGGACATGTGATCATTACTGGTATTTATATTAGAATATTTCAGTCTCTAATGTTGCTTTTCCACTGGACAGCACTACACAGCACAGTAAACTAATAATGATCCCACTTTTTATCGTTGTCAGGTTGTCATCATTATGCACCCATGCTGAATTCTTTCCAGTACCAAGAGCACTGAACAGGGATATATGGGTGAAATAGATTAGACCACTGATTATCAAATACAATCATCACAGAATCATCATATATCTTAAATTTTTATTCCTCTTATACCACAGCATATTGGCATTTTTTTAATTAGAGAATGTCAAGTATTATGTTTTATCTATTTATTGATACATTTAATGTTGTAGTATGTCCACAAAACAAGTTAGTTCTTGTTATCAGTTGTGTTACAGCAGCTATAAACAGTTCCCTCAATACCCTTTCTTTTTTCTCTCTCTTGAAATTAAACAAAACAAACACATTACCAAGAAACCTCAGAGTGCAAAATCTTGCCTGTGTCAGAAAATAAAAGGAACGGTTTTACCTCTGACTGTAACAAAGCAATGACACTGGAGACCCCTTCCAAAAATAATTGTGTTCTCACAGAACCTAATCAGAATGAATCAAAACCTCCAGACCAATCAGAATCAAGATTTCAACAGTGCTGTGATGGAACACTAAATAAGTTGTATTTCTATTCATAAGTACTATTTTACTACTTGATTAGATGGTTACAAATACTCGAATAGTACACTAGTGTCCACCACTACTATTTCTACTTTCACAGGTACCACTATGCAATGGGAAACAGACATGGGTATTCGATCTGGGTATGGATAGTTCTGGATGCCATACCGTGCTGTCCAGTGGAAAACCTCTATAAGATAGTAATACAGTAGAATATATTAAGAGATATAACATCAATCTCAATCTCTGTATTCCGTGCAGATGGAGCTACTCTCAGACCAGAACTTACTGGGCCTAGTATGGCCTTCCTGAAATCTACAGTAACGTTTGAATGTAAGCTGTCGGAATCACCATCACCTCTGACCTTTGAACTCATAAAGGGCAATGATGAGGTCCTTGCCATAAACGATAATCCAATCACATTTCCTCTAAAAGTCAACAAGGGGTCAGAGGGCGAGTATTTTTGCAGAGTGACAGCAAGAAATCAGACAAGCACAAGCAATCCAGTGTACTTACAAGTAGTGAGTGAGTAATGATATGTAGTGTTCAGTTCTGAAAGTGTGTATGAGTCAGAGAGAGAATTAGTACAATGATCTCTCTAACTCCCTGTTTTCTCTCCCTCAGTTCCTGTCCAAGGCGTCTCCTTAGTCCCAGAACCCAACCCGGCTGTCATCTATGAGGGGGCGGGGTTTAATATGAGCTGTGAAGCCAGTAAGGGGACTCACCTCACTTACTCATGGTACCACAACAAGCAAAAAGTGATGTCACCCTCACCTCTTCATCACTTTGCTGGAAACACGCTGACAGTGGATAGGGCTGCTGAAAGGCATGCTGGGAGTTACTTATGTGTGGCTGAAAACATGATGGGGAACAACAGTAGAGCCTCCAGCAGTAGGCCGGTCACCGTCGTGGTAAAAAGTAAACATTATTTATTCATGAAATTCATGTTATATCTAGCTGCAAGTCCACATGCGGGTCGGGACAAAGACTCAGACTCAGACAAGCCCCAGATTGGGCACAGTGTGAGAGAATGCTGTAAGGTTGAGGTCTGAACACAAAAGAATGATGAAGGAATAGAAATGATAAGTGATAATGTTTCTGTTTATTTTTATGTAACATTGAGATGAACTGCATAACTTACATGCTTAAGTGTTGGTGAATGATCTAATGTTAATCTTAGGAGATAGACAGGTTGTAGAATGCATAATATAAATGATCACAGGTTTATACAGAATATGTTATTGTTTTCATATTAACAGCTAATTCACAGTAAATTGTACAGAGGATGCCTCATGTAATCTAAATTTATAATCCAAATTTGTTATTTAACAAAGACAAACGTATAATCATTTATATGGTGAAGCTTTCAGTAAGGAGATGTTTAACACTTATGGAAGGATGGAAGGAGTCTCCAGTGTCAGCACATTTTTAAAATTCAGAAAGTTTACCACCAATTAACTCTTTTAACAATTAACTCTTACTAATTTCAAGAGAGAGAGAGACTAAAAAAGAGGCTAGCAATGGAACGACTGTTTATATCTGTTATAACATTAACTTTTCCGGTGGATGTTCCACAACATTAAATGTAACTATAAACTTTTGAAAAGTAAAGTAAAGTAAAAATTTTAATCATTAACAAATTGCTGTGATATAAGACACTTCTAAGAATAAAACCCTTCAGGACATGCTGTTATTGGAAAATGATCAACTCGTGGCGGTATTCGCATCCCACATCACACCACCATGTTGTTGATTATTTTTGCTGTAACAGCACATGCTGTAATGTTTTCATTACTTCATTTCATTGCTTCATACTTCATAAATTCATTATGAAAGCTTAAAATCTGTCTATTGGTGTCTGTAAGCTAGCTAAGGGTAGCCTAGTTAAAAGCAGCACACTTTCAGTGATAATGAAATTTCTTAATTGTTCACAGAATACCTGTCAGCTCCCAGGCTGTCATTCACACTTTTCTATAATGGCTCGAGCTACTATGCTAACATCAGCTGTCGGTTGGCCTATGGTAGCCCTCCAGTGACGTTCCAGCTGCTCCTGAATGGGAAGCGTGTTGATGTGCAGCAGGTGGATTTCCTGGAAGCTTGGTTTTCTCAGCCTGTCACTGTAGGACTGGATATGGGTAGAGTACAGTGCATAGCAGAGAACAACATCCAGCAGCTTCTCAGTAACTCAATAGATCTGGAAGTTGGTGAGTAACAGTATGTGTTTTAGAGATGTAACATGTTAATGATTTATTTATACATGATTCATTTGTGTATATTTCTCTCAGTTCCAGTAACAGGGCCTGCACATGTCCAAGTGGAGTACCTCTATAGAGCAGACTCTGCTGTAGCAGCTGCCCTGCTCCAATGCGTGATCACCATGGGGACTTTTCCTATCTTCTCATGGTCCTTCAACGGCTCTACCCTACCCCTGGAGGCCAATTCCCCTACTTTCATCCAACATGAACAGGTCCTAGTTCTCACACACATCAGCCCTGGGAACTCAGGGTATTACAGCTGTCGAGTGAGGGACAGTTTCAACTCTAACTCATCCTGGGTGGAGAGTGAGGAGGTCTTGGTGAAGATGACAGGTGAGATCAGGTTACATTCAAAAGTTGTTAAGTGGCCCCTTCCTATAGACATGTACAGTGGGGCCTTGGGGTCATGGTAAGTTATAAGACAATGTATGGGCTCTCTAAATAGGACTGTATAAAGTCCAAAAGTCTCAAAAGAAATTAATAGAAATAGGGTTTACAAAAAGAATATTTGCCATATAGTCAATAAATTAGCAAATATTCTATCAAGAGTGAAACATTACTATAAATAAAACTGCAGACTTGCATCTTTCATGGAATTTTGTGTGCTTTTCTTTTGTTCTGATGTACAAAGAATTTAACTACAGCTTTTATGTCAACACAATAGCTATGTTTGTTCTCAATACTCAAAACAGCCAAGCTGGGGCTCTCAAAAAAACAGAAAAGAGTTCACCCTATCTTCGACAGATTGCATGTTTGAATCCTGACAAAGCCACAGCCCTCCATGGCCAGGAGCTGAGTGATTGGCTGCACTCTCTGAGTGCGAGATACACTATGGCATACACTCTCTCACCTGTTAACAGGGTTGGATACATTTTTTACTTGTATTCTGTATTCTGTTACAGTTACAAATTACATATTAGAAAATGTAATCAGTAACGTAATCCAAGTATCACAATATGAAAGTAATGTAATCTGATTACTTTTGGATTACTTCAAGGTCATATATGTAAACAAAGTCAATTGAAAAGCAATATGAACAACATAAGCACTGTCACGAAAGCATTTCAGAGAACAGCTTCAGAGTTTCAACTGAAGTTATGATGGAAATGAGAAGTGACAGTAGAGCACATATATGCAAGGGCAGTGACCAATCAAAAATTTGAAGATCGAAAATATTATTAATTTTCATAATTTTGCAACATGATCTTAGAAGCTTTATTATACAGTATGTCCTTACTGAACATGTTATTATTTGTTGAACAGTTTGCTTCAGCAAAAAATCCAGTTCTTTGTACATTCTTTGTACATTTTGTTCTTATACATTCAAACTTCATTAACTAATGTTAAGAAGTACAAGGAAAAAATATCATTACCATCAAACACAACATTAAAAACATTTCACGACCTTGGGGGGTTGGCGGGATTTCCCCTTACTGGCTTTGACAGTAGGATTTTCCGGGAGAGTTGTGGGGGGAAGTTGTGTTAATTTCTACCAAAATTCAGAACATTCCCAGCTAATTCAGCACGACTGGCAACCTTACCCACAACTGGGATCATGCAAACCAGGGAATTTCAAAGCACTAACGAACACTAAATCAGCGGTTCTTAACCATTTTGCGAGTGTGACCCACTTTTAAGAATGACAATATTTTGCAACCTCCCCTCCCCTCTGCCACCACCCTGGATGTTAGATGAATAAAGATTAATACAACATACAAGAAAAAAAAACTTCAATGTTTCGGATTACTCTCTCAGTGGGATGGTTGGACTTAGATATAGGATGCGAGGTGGTCCAGTCTTGGCTGAATAGGGCTGAGGAAAAGACACAAACTATCTTCAACCATGAGTCTGGCTCTATACTTGTTCTTCAGGTACACCAGCGCTGAAAATCCAGCCTCACAGAGATAGGTCAGTGTGAATGGGAGAAGTTACTTCAATGCCTTGTCACTCAGTTCTCGGTATTCGGCGTGCACGGATATCCAAAAATCCGCCAGTGGCTTCTCTCTGAACCTCTGCTTCAGGGCCATTTCTGTTGCCATGTCAACCAGTGACTCTACCAATTCAGTTGCCATTCCTGTCAATGATGTCTCTGTAAAGGGGTTTCTAATCCACTCTTTTGTTATAGACACAGCTGGATTTTCAAAGAAATACTCATGGAATTGCGTTTGCACGTCATTTAGGTGAGCCCTGATAACCAGCCACAAGTTGGCTTTTGACATGCTGCTCTCGTTCAGAAAATCATCCAGTAACGGGAAATCATCAAAGTTATCATTGTCCAAGCGAGTTTGCCATAATGACAGTTTTCTGATCCATTCTTCAATTTTATCAGAAAGAGTGAAGAATGACGCATTTTTACCCTTAAGTCCTGTGTTCAGCTCAAGTTTTCTTGTGACCCCCCTGCTACCGCTCGACCCACAGATTAAGAACCGTTGTTTTATGTTAAAAGATTAATTGCTTTGGTTTTAAATGAAAAAAAATTGTAATCCTGACAATATTCCCCTTTTTAAAAAATATACCTGTAATCTGATTACTTTGTTATTTGACGTAACAGTAACAGATTACAGTTACCAGTTTTTTGTATCCCAAATACGTAACGCCGTTACATGTATTCCGTTACTCCCCAACTCTGGTCACAGTAGACACTACCAATAGTGGGCGCCTGTGAGGTCATGTACGCGGAAGACAGCTGTGGCTAGCACTTTTGTCTGAGTGTGTTACGCTGTGAGACAGCATGAGCTGGCTGGCTTCACATGTTTCAGAGGAAGCAAGTGTTAGCCTTCACCCTCCCCGGTTGATAGCTGTTGTATGATCGTGGAGATCTGTCTAGTGGGTGGGAATTGGAAGGTGACCAAACTGGGGAGAACAGTGGGAAAAAATGTATTAAAATTTTTTTAAATCAAACAGGTATTTGTAGGATGTAGATTTTATTCCGCTGACTTTGTCAAACCCTGGTAATCCCTATCGCCTCATAAAAGCAGCACTGTGCCAGCAGTTTCATCATGTCAATAAGAATGCATCATTCATGTACCAGGCTATAAAACACTAAACATTATGACTGATAAAGCTAGCTAATGATCATTAAGATTGGGTCTGAATGAAATGCTGAATACGCCCCACAGCTAACACCATTAAATGTTATAGCCAGTCCTATTTGTGTTTTGTTGTCCATTTACTGCATCGGTGTAACATGAACTGTACTGTAACTACATTATCTATATTATAATACTTATACTGACTTTGTACAACACTGAGCTGTTTTTTTTTTGCAGCCAAAACATTTAAAAATGTACAATATGCACCTGCAGAGAACTCAACTTTGTCTTAAAATCGTCATTAACATTTTTATGCTTTTATTATTCCAGATTTAACGATCTTTCGCACGAGCACTGCCACAACATATGAAGTTGCTGGTGAGTTCAAATTAATAAATATTGTACAGATTCATGGAGGTAATATTTTTTCCAGTCACACCTTCAATTTACAGCCTAGTGCCACAAAGCTAGGGTTAACCATTCAGTTACCTACTTATAAGTTCCTCCTTTAGGGTTTAGGTGAGTTGATTTGTACACGTTTTGAACATATGTACAATATCTTGTCACTACTGTATTCTATGGCAGTGAGGTGCAAAGTGTTTATACTACAATCAGCTGTTTTGTAGCCAAAGCATTAAAAAAATGTGCAACGTGTATCTGCAGAGAATTCATCTATGTCCTGAAATCATCGATAATATCTTTATGCTTTTATTATTCCAGATTTAACAACCTCTTTCAACAGCGCAAGCTCTACCACAACAGATGTAGTTGCTGGTGAGTTCATGTTAGAACAACCAGATTAATATATATTATACTGAATCAATTTAGGTGTCAGGAATGCAGGTACGAGCAAAATACAAAGGCTTGAACAAACGAACAAAGAGCATATACTTCATGAAGTGAAGGTGCAGTGAGGGTGCTTAAGTAGTGTGTGGGTGACTGAGTCCAGGAGAGTGCAATCAGTGGTTCGGTGAACGTGAACGTGAGCGTGTCCGTAATGGCTGTGAGTTGTAGTCCTTGGCAGTTATGTTTGTAGGCAGCACTATACTCTGGGAGTTGGAGTTTAACACCAATTTTGGCACTGACATGCCATTAGGTAGTAGTTTTTTTGGGTAATACAAGTTTTATATACAATATCATATTATACTGTATTATGTATTAAGAGGTGCAAAATGTTGTTGAACTGCTGTGAGAAGCAATCCAAATGACAATACAAATGACTTGTTGAATACAGAATGGACACCCTAAAATGCTCCTCTGCATTTAGTAGACACTGATTCTCACATACTTCTGGGTCTCCATTGAGGCTTTTAGGCACTCAAACTCACACTTTGCAAAGCATGTCTAAGGCAAGTAATTTATGTCCCTATCCTGGAAGATTTGAGACACCAGATTTACAGTCCCCAGGATTTTACCCTTCATCAGTATGATTCAATTTTTCAAATGTTATCTGGATTTTTCTAAAATCTACTTTTCTGTAGTCAGACATCTGACTTGAATAATCTACTTTTGAAATATCTGGTGTGGTGTCAATTATAACTGAGAAAAAGTCAAAAGCTCTCAGTGATTCAACAAAGCAAACAGGGAAGGTGATAGACACAAATGCTTAATTGAATTTAATGATTCAAAGAAACATGTCGCAAACATTAGAACAACCTAGAGTATTCAAGGGAACACAGCCAGGCAAAGTGAACACAAAGCAGAAATGAATACACAAGCGCTAACTAGACAGAGGTGATCAGGTTAACAAATAAGGAAGATGAAAATCAATAAACATAAAGTGAGGTTGGATTATTTTTTGTGACAAGGTACTTATTAACTCTACTGCTTTTACTGTCAAGAGGCCATTGCAATACTGGGTCATATCCCGCAAGAAGTGCGCAAAGAAAGGACGAAAACATGACAGGTTACACTGTTACAGGAAAATAATCAATAACATGGGTCAGATGTGGCCTGACATGAAGCAGAGTTACAGTTACCACAAAAGAAATGTTGTCTGTGTGGAGCTCCGCCTCTGTGTAAGTTAGTCTAGAAACAATAACATATTAGAATGAGAGCATTAGTTTAAACCTGTGTTTTGCCTTGCAGAAAAAGAAATAAACAAATCTCTGTTCTTTCCTGCTATGTGAAATGCTGCATTACAAGATGTGTCAGTGTAACATCTATAGTTTTAATTCTATAGTTAATACAGATGACACACTCGTGAACAGTAAGGTTTTGTTTCCGTGTTACAATGAGGCTAGTCAGAACCAGCATAACTGTGCAAATCAAAGATGTAAGCCTGATTCTTTATTATTCCGCATTTTTCAGTACAGTCCTGATCACTGGTCTGTGGTACATTCTCTTAAAGCTTTTGAAGTGACACAGATAGAGGTCACTGCTGTGGTCTTCTGCTGCTTCCTGTTTGTGATGATTGTGGGAGGAGCTGGCTGTCTCTTTCAGAACATTAACCCTGAGCGTGAAACAACAGACAACTACCGTACGTCTCAAAATGCTCACTGACAGGTGCCATTTCTTTTAGCCATACTGTGATGCCATACTATGTACAAACTATGTCTCTGTTTCTTGCAGATCATGGACACTGCCATGAACATTTCAAGTAAGATCTGTTTTTATTTTAAGCATTTCTGATTCATTGTGCAAATGTGACTTTTACATTATCAAGTCATATCTCTTACTTTTTAGCACTGAGTATCATCACGCCATGCCAGAGACTGTGTTCGAGCCACACGTCGAAGAGATGGAAACCGTGTTTATGGAAGTGGAAGTCTAGACTAAGGCATGATTGCTAAACAGAGCAATTGTATTACAGATCAATTCTCACTCATGAATATGATGAATATGTGGACTTGGACAAATCACTGAGGCAGCCTTGAGAGGAGCCAGACTCCAAAGAGAACCCATCATCTTCTGGGTGACACCGATGGTGGGATTATAAAGACAAACAGTAATAAGTGTGTTGAAAGCATGTTCAGTGTGAGCATATTGTGAATAAGGGCACAAGTCTTTATGATTACAGCAGCAGTTCTTAGAACGTACAAATCTACAGTATCAAATCTACTTCCTTTTCGTTCTTGAACATACACTACATTACTGTGATTAATTATTATTTTTATACCAATAAATTTATCACAATTACCATCCCAATTATGTTTTCATCTATTATTCTCAAGAAGTCCTTACCATAAGAAAAAATATCTACTCTTAATCTGTAAGGAAGTAAAAGACAGCTCAATGTTCTATGAATTAAAGGTGCAGTTAGTGATTTGATCTGCTGTTAGCAAAAGCAAATTCTATAGATGTGTAAAAACAAATACTGTACAGATCATCCTTTCAGTGTTTGCACCAAAGCTAAAGCATCCAATACACACACACACACACACACACACACAAGGCTAGCCTGAATGGTAGTGCAAGAGGTGGAACTTTCTGAAGTGACAAGTAACATGAGTGACAGGCAGGTAAAGACTCCTGATTGGTTGGATGTTGGTAGTCCCTATCGTTCCTCTTGTCCTGTTTACAAAGCCTGTGGCGCAGAAGAGATCAAAGTTTTCCTCTGAGAAGATATTTTATTGATAGCAGTGGGAATGTGAGAACTTTACCAAATATTACAAAAAGTGTTTTCCGACTTGAATATCATTGACCACACCTTTAAGAACTGCTGCTTTCTGAGTTCCTTCTCATAAATCCTCTAAGGGAGGTTTAAAACAAGAATGTAATGTAACAAAGGACGGCGTCATGAGAAAAGTGTAATGAGAAAATAATACTGACATTTAGCTAAGGCTTGGCTGAGGTGAATCAAGAAGACAAGAGCCATCTATTGAACAGCATCATTGGTTTTTGTTGTTTGTTTTTTTTTTTTGATAAAATGAAATTATACACTTCAGAAGTATTTAATAGCTAGTATTTCAGTGGCACATATCAAATAGTTCTTTCTCAGGAGCAGAATTTCCAAATATGAGAATACTGAGTGATTTCAGATAGTACTTAAATACGTATGTCCAAGGTGTGCAAATAAGATTAAGACAAGTATTTATTTAGAATATTTCTCTCCTTTGGACAATCCCAATTTGTAACAACCACTTCTAAGAATCATTTTACTGTACAAGAAGGAACACTTATACTGGATGTTACAAAATATTTTTACTGGATGTTACTAAATATGTTTACTGGTTGTTATTTACTAAATATTTTAAGACATCTCAGTATTTTTATACAGCATTTCAGGTTGTCCATGCATCCACCCGAGATTCTCATTAACGCAATATCTCAAGAAAGAGTGGTTGAATGTTTGTAGGATTTATATGGAATTATAATTGTAACAAGCAGAATTATATGGAATTATAATTGTAACTGATTAGATTTTGGCATTCATGTAAAGAGGATCAAGGTCCCTTCCTGTTTGTCATTCAAACATGTTACTTACACATTCATGTTCAGAAACTCAAGGCCTATTTTTTGGCTAGCTATGATTTTTGCCATCAGTGTGTCCGTCTGTCCATCCGTTCATCAGTGCAATCGAGATTCGAGATTCTCGTTAGCACAATTTTCCAAAACAAGTAGTAGAATGTTTGTAAAATTTATATGGAATTATAATTGTAACCAGCAGATGAACTGATTAAAATTTGGAAATGAGCCAATCAAGGTCACAGCATGGTCAAATGTCTCATACAGTTTTTCTTCAATGGGTTCCTTCCTGTTTGAAATATATTTTAAGGGTATTTCTAGCATACAAATGAATAACAAGAAAGACTTGTGGTAGAGGCATCCCCATCCATGCTGTTGGCTTCGAGTTCTACTTTGTCGAAAATATAAGCGCTCATCTTGCTATTATATGGAGGGTACAAACAGGAAAATCACTTCTAACATACAAAACCCCTGAGAGCTTCTAACGTCAAACTGCTAAGAGTTCCTATCAGCCCAGCACACATGGTGAAGTGGGGAGAGACGCAATGGGGTGTGTCCCCATTATCCAACTCTTGCCAGGGTGAGGAGTGCCCTCCATAGTGTGCATACTTAGATGTGTGTATGACTGCCTGAAAGACTAAAGTTTGTCATTTATGCATATAATCTAATAACATGTCTCATACTCATTGGGCTGATTCTGAGGAAATAAGCATCCATACATCCTGCTGGACAATGACCAAAAGGACTTTCTTTCTGCTGGTTATTTTGGGTAAAAAGACAAATCCTTCTTGTAAAGGTGATTTTAATAGCATCTTATATTGTGTTTTGAATTTTTTTTTCCTTCTTCAGGCTTTTGTGCCATGTGGCAGAAGGCAGGTAAGTGACCACGTTATCTACCTTCAGCTGGTTCTTATGAGTACGTGCACTGTTTGACTGTGAAACTGTGTCATTTCCTATTTTAGATGCTCAGATCACTTTAGGTAAACCTAAATTCCATGTTCCCTCGAGAAGTCTTGTGGACTCATATGAGGATTTTTACTGCGAACTTGACAAGATTCTAACAAACCAGACTATTCTGTACCAGTGGTTTAAGGAAGGTAATTTAAATAAGCCTCTGGGGGAATACAGCTCTCACAGCCAAGAACCAGCCACATTTCCTGTTCATGTTAAGCTTGCTTATGATGGAAAGTTAATATGCAAGGCCAGTGTGCAAAACGACTCCAAGATCATGCCCACCTTCAGCGACTTGATGGAATTCAAAGTATTGGGTGAGTTAAAAAAAAATGAGGATGAAATATAATAAAGATGCCTGCTGTAGAAAGGAAAAATATTAAATAACCTAGGAGTTAAATAGATTTACATTACAAAGCTTAATGGTGATTAATGTTCACAATTTGTTTTGAAAAATGTTAAATAGGTAAATATACACATTTATTTTCACTACACAATCATGTAACGTGTTGTGTATTTCTGTGTGTTCTAAGCATTTCTACAGTACATAGACTTGCTCTAAATACTCTTATAATAACATACAGAATGTGCAAACATTAGAAAAAGTGCTTCTCAGAAGATAAGAAAAAAGAACATAACGAATTTTACCAATACATTCACATTTAGAAAATATATAAAATATTTTAAAAAATAGAAATGAGCTAAATAAATGCACAAAGTACTGTTTATATTCTTTGTATTATTATTAGTATCAGATATTTCTATGTTACATTTAATAAATTTACATTTTCATAGTCTATCACAAGCTGAAGTAATGCAAGAAGCATTAAATACTTTTAAAACTTAGTGTCTCTAACAGCAGTCACTATTTAAAGACAGTAATTTCTACATATATTTTCTGTCTCAAACAATTCGAGGCAATTCATTTTTAATGTACAATACAGGAACATAAAATGCTCACAATAAAGAGAAGTTTGCTGGAAAGCAGTCTTCGTAAAAATAGTAATTAGTTAAGCAAGCAACTGTGAGCAGTCCATAATTAGCAAAGATGCTTTCTATTGTTATTGACTAAGGTGTAAAATAAAAGAGCTATATTCAGTATACCCTAGTTATTCTCTTAAATTCTTCACTGAACACTGGTCTTTTTCAGAGAGTTTAAGTTTAATGTATATCCAGAAAATTGGATGTATAGAATTCTACTGAATAATTTGTGAAATGTTGTGTTTCAGTTCCTGTGGAAGGTGCACACATCATATCAAGCCCCACTGTGGGAGATCTCTGGGAAGGAGATAGTCTGACTCTGCAGTGTAATATAACTAAAGGGAATTACGTATTATATGACTGGCTCCTGAATGGTGTGCAGCTCCTGAACGACAGTTCTAACAACCAATTTACTATTCCAAGGCTTTCCAGCCAGAACAGTGGAATATATGCCTGTCTTGCTAAAAACAACCTTAATGAGACACATGAATACACCGACGAGAGTGAGGGAAGGAATGTTCATGTTAAAGGTAAGGTGTTAGCAGTTTTTGTATTAATCTGTACAATATAATTTTGCTGATGGAAAGAGGCTTACCTCCTGCACTTGAAGGCAAAATGGACAGGCTACCCTGGAAAACTTGCATATTAATCTTTATTTATAATAAACACGAGGTTTTCTTAGACTGCATCTTAGATTTTTTTTATAATGAAATTCTAAGTTGACTTTTTCAGTTTTCACTTTGGTTAACAGTTTCCTACATTACCCACAATGCTGTCTGACTACCTGCTGAAATCCCTGCAGTGGGATTTAGCCTTTGCTTAATCTCCATTTAAAGAGAGTGATGCAGCAGCGCTTTAGTCCTTCCAGCTCTCTCATCTCCTCATCCGTACACTCTGCTCAAGCAGATCAGCTTCTAAAACATTAACTTTTATGGTAATACCATGTTCAAAGCCATCACACTCATCATCTCGTAGAATTGTAACTAGCCGAGCCTAGTCTCTGCAATAACTCAGTAGAACTGCGCTGAGTTCAGCATTTGCTGTCTCCACTAATTCTACTGCAAAGTGGTGAATGAGCTCCTGACAAAAGCTCCTGCTCTTGTTTTTTGCTGCTAACAGTGACAACTTGACTGTTATCCCTTATGTTTGAGTGTTAATTTTTTGTTTCTCCAATTAAACACCATTGTCACTGTACTACCAATGTAGCCCTGTGACATCAGGGAGGCGGATAACCAAGCTATGAAACTACAAATTAAAAAGAAATAAAGCACCAACCAAGAAACTTGCACCAGAATCACCAAACACATCACAACTATTTCAATATACACATATCTAATCTGTTTCAGGGTGGAAGTTTCCTTTAATCAGTTTGTCTTTTCTATCACATTTCTTTTGACTCCCTGTCTAATTTTTTTTTTCTTTTTCCCCACTTTGCCTAACTCAGAGTACCTGTCAACGGCTGAAATCTCATTTGAGGTTGTCAAGGATGCCAAGGGAAACTTTAGCGCATACGTGAAATGCCAGGTTGCAAAAGGATCCCCGTCCATAAACTATACCCTGTTCATAAACAACCGTAATGCTCATGTAGTCAGCAGTGAACACCAGCATGCCTCATTTCCAGTGCCCATTGTACTGGACCAAGACATGGGCAGAGTGTATTGCCAAGCAGATAATGGGAAAACACCAGTGCAGAGCAGAGAACTGAAACTCGCAGTGGGTATGTAGATTTTGAAGAAATGTATTTCTTCATATTTATTAAGCCAAATACAATTACATTCATGTGCTTAAAACACAGTTCTCAGATGCAGTATGTATTGAATGCAGTCTCATAGACAGTATACCCTGGATATACTGTATAAAGTCTACACACCCTGTTAAAATTGCAGGTTTTTGTGAAAAAATGAAACCAAGATAAATCATATCAGATCTATTTCCACCTTTAATGTCATAAAAAAAAAAGTGAAAAAAATAGAAATGTTTTAGAGGAAAAAAGAAAAACTTACAATGACCTGGTTGCATAATTGTGCCACTCCTTAAGTAATAGCAAAGCAAATTTTGCTTTGATGGACTGGTGTCCCATTGAATGTGTATTTGCGCCTCACACCAAATTTTTCGTTTTTATCTTTCTTTAACATTTGATGTTAGAATCTTAAATAATAATTTTGCACTTTTTTGCTTTTTTACTTCTCCCATAATTTATTTTTCCTTCATGAGTTTACATGAAATCATGTAATATTTACAGATTTTAACTTTAATAATTTCCAGTCAAATGAACCGCTTGAGGATGCAGTAAAAAAAGCAATGATCTGCCCATTATGATGGTCTAACGATGACTTGTTTGTTGTATCACCCTAACAGAGTCAGTAGGGGGCCCTGTGAGAATAAGACTGGAAAAAGCTGTAAGGCAGGACTTCGAAGTGTATGGTGTATGGCTCTATTGCAGTGTGGAGAAAGGAATGTTTCCCCGATACTACTGGTTCTGCAATGAGAAAAGACTGGAGAACCAAGGGCCGTTTTACAGAACATTCCACCCAAACGACGCAGGCCTCATGGTCACGTTGCACCCACTCAGTGCTGGGTTCTACCACTGCGAGGCCTTTAACTCATTTGACAACACTACAGGAGTGAGCAGTCCAGTGACTCTGATTACTTATGAAGGTAAAAAAAAAAAAACCTTCACTATTTGGTGTGCAGTAAACACTAGAATAAATTGCACAGATGTAGTCACCACTTGTTCACCCATAAGCACAAAAATAAGTCAAATCTGAGTAGAGTAAATCTAGTACCAGTAAATGCAAAGCCAAAAATGTGTCGTTACTCATGATCCCTTTGGCTGGATGCTGTAGGAATACACTATATGGCCAAAAGCATGTGGACACCTGACCATCACACCCATACAGTATGTGCTTGCTGAACATCTCATTCTCAAACCATGGGCATTAATATGGAGTCAGTGCTACCTTGGCTGCTATAATCACAACCAGTCTTCTGGGAAGGCTTTAAACTAGATTTTGGATGTGTGTCTAATGCTAAGAGTATTAGTGAGGTCAGGGTTTTGCCCCTTAGTTCCAGTGAAGAGGAAATCTTAATGCTGCAGCATACAAAGACATTACAGACAAGTGTGTGCTTCCAATTTGTGGCTACAGTTTGGGGAAGAACCACATATGGGTGTGATGGTCAGGTATCCAGATACTTTTTTTTGTGTAAACGGGCTTGTAGAATGGAACATCATTATGCATCATGTAAATAAGGGACTTAAGATTTATGGTATTCATGCATTTAAAATATTTGTGCCCAGCTTAAAACATGGATTCTATTATTTTATTAAATAGACAAGAATAGAAAGCCTGAGAGTTCAAGTAAAAGGATGAACCTCATTTTAGGATTAGGGTCTGTTAAAGTAGAAATGTGTCTGTAATAATAGGAGGGTTAATCATTTCCACTCTTTTCCTATTTTAGCGTTTAACAAAATACCAACTGCAGTGGCAGCCACCGTTTTCACCTTTTTCTCGCTGCTGATTTGTGCCGTGTTAGCTTGTTGCATTTATGGAGTGGTGTTACGTGAGTAAAACATTTCATGCCTTTCCATTAAATTAATGCTTAAAGGAATACTCCATTATTTTTCAACTTAATATCTATTCACCACATTCATTCACTACTGAGAAAAGAACTTGAAGCTCACTTACAATGGAATTCTAAAGATAATTTTAGAAAATCTTACCAAAGCTGTTCTCATGGAGTTTTATCCAACTTTCCAACTCTGAAGCAATACAATAAAAAGTCATTCCTGTTACTTACAATTTCCATCAAGTTCTGATACATCGTCACGATGTGCGATCAGACCCTCAGAAATTCTTTCTGCTAAAAAAAGCAGTTCCATTTTCATATACACATTTAGAACTCAATTCTAAAATACTTTTGATGAAAGCTTTCTATAAGATTATGTGTTTTGCATAAATGTTTAATGGCTTCCCTAAAAATTGCCTTTAGACCTCCATTATAAAAGAGTTTCAGGTCGTCAGATTTCCTCTTCTTTTTTCAGTAAGGGGAAGAGAAACATGTTGAAATGACAGATGGGGTTGATTAAGATTAGGTTGAAAAGCAAATACAGAAATAATGTAATAGTATTGTAATGTTTGCTTTTTATCTTCTTTGTCAGGAAGAAGGCAAGCCAGGAAATATATGTAAGTAAGCGTTAAAATTTAAAATTGTTAACAGGATGAAAATACTGCACAATGACTTCATACCTGATAATGAGTTTACAAACTTACTACCATGAGTTTCAGCTTCCCATAACCCCAGAGCAACCATTTAATTTAATATGTTATCTTAATCTGCCATGTGCTCAAAATTCTAACATCTTATATGCCGTCATCCCTGGCAGTAGAATTTTGAAACGTGGAGGAATGAAAAGTGGAGTTACTGTTACCACCCTAAAGTTGATTGTTTCCCTATAACAGCATTTTCCATGGTGTTTTATTCCTTTCATACCACAGCAGCTTTCCATTTATTAGAATTTTGTATTGATTAACTAATGACACATGGTAAAGTTAATAATGTAAGACAGCAGCTTGTTGAAACCTGAAGTTACAGCTTTAGCCCTGACTGTTACAAAGCTCTGACACTGGATAAATAAACACCTCCTTACACTAAGCCTCATAATATCAACAATTATTACATTCTTCTTGTTTTTTTAGTAATTATTATTTGGCTTAGAACTTGTGATGCATCCACCACACAAGTTCTAGTGAATTAGCTGTTACTATAGAAACGATAATATATTAGAGCACATTAGTATAAATCTGTAAATTACAAACAGCACTGTTGTTGTACTGTTGATGTGTACCAATCAGAATCAAGAATTCAACAGTACTATGGTATAAACTGAGTGGATCCACTGCATCAATATATTATCTCCACTTTTAACCCCTGCTTACGTACATTTCATACAGGTTTTCCATTCACACACCTTCACCACAACCCCCATTTATCTAAATACACATCTGAGCTGTGACCCTGGTAAAGCAAACGTGTGACAATGCCTTTCCTTTAGGTTTAGGTTAAAGGACTTCACAGACATGCATGGTGTAGTGGATGATGAGAGTGTTGATGATAAGATTGAGGAGATTGAGGAGATTGAAGAGGATGAATATGAAGAAATAGAACATGAAGACCTGGTAAGAACCAATTTTGTCCAGAATTCTATTATGAAAAGTGATGATGTCACCTACTTTGTTTTTTGTTTGTTTGTTGTTTTTTTTTTCTTCTTTTTTTTCTTGTATAGGATACAGAGGCATATACTGAAGATATGGAGGTTGTACAAGCCTCCATGATGGAAGACTCAGATAAGGTACTGTGAATCACACAAAGACTCCCCTGTTTTCTTATTGAAAAGCATCAGCATTTATAAGACTTGCATAAACACCCATACATTTGCAGAATTACAGAATAACAGTATTGTTCAAACAGCACAAGTTCTGTCGCTTCCACTAGTGTCTGAAAATTCAATTCTAATATCAGTTCTACTCTCAGTGAGTATTATCTGACACAGACTGTCATTATTTTGGTTTGTTTTACAGAGTGAAGAGGAGGAAGAGAACAACTTAGATAATTACAGTTTCTGAATATTAAATATATAAAGTTACTGAACAATTTAATTATTGCATAATGTTTGAATACAGTAGTGTTAACATTACAAAAATAAACATAACATATACAATACAGTGGGGTCCAAAAGTCTGAGACCACATTGAAAATCTGGGATTTTTTTTATTTATTCAAAACTGGAAATAAACAGAAAGTTTTAGAATTTTGAAAGGTCTAAAAACAAACAAAAAAAAAAAGAAATGTGCAACGTCTTGACTAATCAATATTCAAGCTGTTGCACAATTTCTAGGTCCCTGTTTAAATTTTAAGCAAATTTGTAATATTGACCATGTTAACTCCTTTGTACAAAAGGTCAGATTTTCTGTGATTCTTATGCCTTCCACTGAAGCACATGCTCAGACGACACACTGATGGATTTGATTTAACATGGATCATCAGGTTTTACACAAACTTGTGAAGTCTGTGTAAGGTCGAGGGGTACAATCCGAGGATGTTCATAGTCTTGGTGATGTTACTTAACTAGTCTGCTTTTCTACTGTTGCTGTCCTGTGAGTTTGCTCAAAAATGGCTGATACACAATAGAAAATACACAAGCTCTTGTAGATACTGCATACAATTTTTGTATAAGAAAATCTTACAGTTAGGTTAGAGTTTTGTTTGTTGTTATATCACAGTGACATTTAATAAAATCTTTATGTTCTTTACTTTATTGTCGTTGTACTGTTTTTTTGTCTATGAACATATATGTGTATGTAGACATGTTTTTATATCTTGGCAGGGACCAAAAGTCCCAACAAGGATAGGAATGTCTAACAGTTTTGCCTTTGTGTAGACAAACTGCAGCTTTTATTTAAAAATGTCAAGGTTAGGTTAAATGGTTAGCTGCATTAAAACATTGTCTTGTCATAAGTATAGTAAGACAAATGTGTGTGTATGTGAGACAGAGAGAGAGAGAGAGAGAGAGAGAGAAACACCCAGTAGAGACTCTGCAGGCAGAATTCTGCAAAAATGTACAATAAAAAACTCCAAGTGATGAATTAGGACTGTATCCACTAATAATTAAAATTCAAAAAAGAGCTATTAAATGACATACCACCTAAAAAATAGTGCTACAGAGACCCTCCATCACAAAGCCCTAAGATACCAACAGCTAACCCCAGAGAGAAGCCCCTCAGCCAGCTGGTCTTAGAGTTGACTTTACAATCCACAACATGTCCAGCCAAACCCCAGTACAAAACTCCAGATAGACCAAATTAAATTATTAAAGCACAAAAAGAAAAATATCTAAAACACAGGACAAAAGCAACATTTACTCAACGAAGTAAATTAGAATGTTATCTATCCCTAAACAGAGAATTATAAATTGGCAGAACACCTGAGCACAGTGACTGACCCTAAACTAAGAAAAGTCCTGACCATGTACAGACTCGGTGATCACAACCTCGCCGTAGGGACGGGCAGACACAGACAGGCTGTGCCCC
Organism: Pangasianodon hypophthalmus; assembly: GCF_027358585.1. NCBI lineage: Eukaryota > Metazoa > Chordata > Actinopteri > Siluriformes > Pangasiidae > Pangasianodon > Pangasianodon hypophthalmus. The sequence goes on from NC_069720.1 coordinate 7,168,291, forward strand.
CATTGCACACAAAATCAAGTGGAAACACAACTGCACTTTTTAACAACATGCCCTAATTATACACACATTAGGGAAACCCCGCTTCACAACCCATCAATCAGATGCCAACCAAGAACCAAACTCCTACACCTGGTAGCAGAAAGCTCAGCCAGCTCAAACCTGGCTGCCAGCTTTGAGAAGTCCTGTCTCGATAAAAGAGTAGGCAGTGGAACCCCCAACCACACAATAACGCCAACACTGCCAACATGCATCGAATGCTCATAAGACAAATCATTGTGTAGTTTTTTTTTCCCTTCTTATTGCTATTATTTTATCAAACTTTTTTTTAATTGCGTGTAAATGTGTATGTCTGTAATTTAAAGTTATCAATGCTTTGGCAATGTAAAGCCTTTTACCTTGCCAATAAAGCTACTTGAATCTGAATCTGAGAGAGAGAGAGAGAGAGAGAGACAGAGAGAGAGAGAGAGAGACAGACAGACAGACAGAGGCGAAATCTGACTTGCCAGAAATATGTCAAAAACCCATACTACCCTATACACTATTTACTACAGCACTCACGTGCTTACACAGTTTGACTTTGACAACGCTCTCTGTCGCTCGCGAACGAGTCGGCTCTTTGACTCGACTCTTTGATTCGACTCTCTGACTCGACTCTCTGGCTCGGCTCTTTGATTCGACTCTCTGGCTCGGCTTTTTCAGGTGAAAACGGAGAGCCGACTCGCATATACAAGACGTATTTTGCCTCATTTTTACACTGCGGCGTTGAACTTCCACTTTAAATTCATCAAAATGCTTCAATGCAAAATTCTTTTCAACATCTCAACTGTTCGTTGGCGTTGTTGTGATATTTGATGTTGGTTTTGTAAATTAAACCAAATAAAACGTTCGTATCTTTGTTCAAACAGCGCATTATGTTTAGATATAGCGATGAAACATGTAACTTAAATGGCCTATAGCATTATTTATTCGAAAAACCAACCTCCACTAGTCAAAATATCGTCCAAATTAGAACAAAATGGCAGAGAAGCGTTTGTCAGCTGAAAGAGTCGGCTCTTTTTGGTGAAGTGAGTCAAATGATTTGACTCACTGAAAAGATCTGGAATTCCCACCACTACCTGAGATACAAGCTACGAAGTTGCGTCTTGTCGTAACGTGTCGTAAAGGGAGGTTCTTTCAGCAATTTCATTTACAGGAAACAGAAGAGAAGAGCGCGGAAAATCAGCAGCGTCGTTTATCTGAAGTGAGTCAGAGCAGAGAGTCTTTTGACCGTGTAAATTAAACATGGAGACGGGCGAGAGCACTGCATACGGAGCCTCCTTAGCCGGCGGATCTTTCAACTTTTACAAATTTATCAAACAGCCACTAACTATTTTACGACTTCTCAGCTGGGTGAGTGACAAAAAGCAATGGTGTTGACATAATGAACTAGTTGGGTCGAGTTATTTTGCCGGAATATAGCTCTTTTTATCAAAGTTGACGGTCACTTCCTGTAACGTATGTGCTCTAAGTTAGTTTTTGTTTTGATAATGCGTAAATTAGCTAGCATATCGATGAAACCTGCGCGACTTGAACAACTGCAATGTTTCCGTCCTGTGTTTATTCTGTGATATCAAGCTGAACTTCTTAACGACTAACGAAGTTTACTTTCTTAAGTAAACCGTCTGGTTGGTTAAAGTTTTGTTTCCTGAGGCTCATGAGTAACTGAAAAGAGGCGACGTCGCACACAGTGTTTACAGTATGCCACTTCTAGCATTGCTAATGAGTTGTTCAGATTGTGTCCTCAGAGAGGAACCGAGACAAAGAACTGTACTTCACGGTTTCAAGTCAAATGACATGTGTATGACATCTTCCACAAACCATGTCTGGCACTGATGTAGAAAGAAGCTGTTCCTCTTTTTTTTTTTCCTCCAGTTTTTTCCCCTTGCACCTTGTGATTCATGAGCTGCATATGTGTCTGACAAAAACAAAAAGCGAAATATCACTTATGAGTCTTGTCAACTTTGTGAACTGTCTCTGTTCTGTCTCACACTACAACAACAACAAAATCAGCTCAGACACCTAGAATGTGAGTTGCTTGTCATCTAGATAAAGTAATAACATCATGTAAAGCCTCTGAGAAAGGACACAGTGTGCCTGACCTGTCCAAACACTGAAAACATGAACAGCTGGGGGGTAACATGAGAGTTGTTGTGACCATGGCTGCCAAAAGTCCCCAACACTCTCTATCTTTCCATAGTCATTATTATGCGACTCTAGGTACTTTTTTTTTTTTTTTTTTTTTTTTTTTCTCGAAATTGGTTTTGTGGTGAAAAACTACACAGGAAGCTTGTAGATCAGTACAGGAAGTCCCAAGAAAGACCATTTTTTTGTGTTATTATTGTTCTCTTTGTTCCAATGCCACCTCCCAAATGTACACGTTCATTTCTCAGCACATTGGTTCGCTTTTTTTTTTTTTTTCTTTTTTCTGATTTCCTTATCAGATAAGAGGTCTGTTCTTGTAGGGAGTGAAGTTCACAAGTACTTTAAGAAAATTACAAATGATTTGTTGTTCTAAGCATGCAATCATTACAACATATATCATGCATGCAAAGAAAATAAAACAATTACAAGAGTATTTTTAGTAAATAAGACATACAGTCTGCGGCATCTGGGAAAACCAGTTGAATGTCACTGCAGCTGTGTGGGGGAAAAAAAAAGATTAAAAATCATGTTTCGTTTTTCTGCCTGTAATATACTTTGACATCTTTAAGAAAACAGTTTTGTTTTTTTTACAAAAATGACATGGAAATATTTTTTACTTAGGCTACTTAATAACCTTTCGTCTTTCTGCCTGCAATGATCATGTTGATTACGGAGCCAGTTTAACAAATGTAGTCAGTCTAAAACCTTGCAAGCTGAGTTTGCTCGTCTCACACTTTGATCAAGTTTATGGACCGTTACATAAACTGAATATATGAATATAATCCTAATCAGTTCAGTTTATAATCAGATACTGGCTCTCAAAATGTACGCCTGTCACATCATCATCGAAACAGAGAAGAGTGCTTACACACACACCATACAAATGACAGCGGACAAAGCTTTAAATTGTATTAATCACCTTATAAAAACTTTAATAATTAAGACTGTAGTCAGCAGAACATAAGTGACTGAATAATCAGCGATTATTAACACTGATGTTAGTGTAAACAGAGATCAGTGGAGTGAAGAGATGACAGTTAGGCTCGTATTACAATGTCGTGAGTGACTTTAACGCAGGTGATGAGACTGGTGTTGATGATGCTGATAATCAAAGTAAGAACTCATTTTCCATTGTAAACTTGTAAAATTTGGCAGTAATGTTGTTTTTCCATACATAGATTAGGTTTCAGTAGAGTATGAATGAAACCTTAAAATGCGATTTTCTCCCTTTTTCACTTTTCAGTGTACCCGGACTTTAGCTGTAGCCTGTAGTTTTCAGAGCTATATATAGTAGAAGATGTCAACATTTTCCCAGGCCTCCACACATACACTAAACATACATGACACTGACAGATTAGTTTCTGCTTTCATAATATTTATTGGACTGTTGCTGTGTTGCTGGCTGGCTACCCTGCTGTCTTTGACGTTTAAATCTCTAAATATCTCCCGGAGCTTTGTATACTCCATCCTGAGCATTTTGCTCAGCTGAGGCAGGTCTGTTAATCCTGATGAGCATGAGTGGAAGATATTTTTCTAACAAAAACTCTGAAATAGTGTTGCAGAGAACATTAGGAATACTGTGTATCTCTTTAAGTACTTTTAAATCCAAATTTAAAATCATCTTGACTCTCTTATTTTGCGTTGTTATTCATTATTTGTATTCATTTTTGTAGCTTGATAGTTAATTTATTACTGTATTTCTTTAATACACTTAGACACACTTATTTAATACACTTTGTTTAACTTTTTAATATATTTTTATGCTAAGCATGTTAATATTTTGGACTAACCATTATTGTTTAATCTTTATTTTAATCATTATTATTGCATTAAAATCTTATAATAAGAGTTGATAAATCTAAAGGCAAGCATTTGGTTCCCTGTAAATTGGAATTTTTTAATTTTTTTTTGGTTCATCTTAAAAGTTTTTGAACCTCTCCTCACTTTCGCTTCCCTTTTTCTAATCCTGGTAATTTCTAGGTGTTTGCCATTGTGGTTTTTGCCACCATTACTGCAGAGGGATATGTAAATGCAAAAGACTCATCACAGGTGGTCTGCATATTCAACCAAAACGACGGAGCCTGCAATTATGGAGTGGGCATCGGGCTCATCGCCTTCTTCGCCAGTACCGCCTTCCTCTTTGCTGATGCCTATCTTCCCCTGATGAGCAGCGCACAGGAGAGGAAGCGTCTTGTGATGGCTGACCTGGGGTTCTCAGGTAAAACGGCGCATAACAGAATTACACAAAATGAACAAAAATGGAAAAACAGTAAACATCTCACATCATGACTCACAACTGAATTAGTTGTTAGATTTTACTTTAGTTATAGTCTGGGGAAGTCAGACAAAAAAAGCTGGAGACTGTTGGCTTGTTAGAACAAAGCTCACAATATAAATATTACACGTCTGGAAGTAAGGACAGGTCTGAAAGCAGTGCCATGGCCCAGATTTAAGAGCAGGAATAAAAGGGGCCAGTTATCAAATTAAGTACCATTTATCAAGCTAACAGGAAACTCTGAAGTCCCAAGACTGAAAATGTTCAGGGCTTCAGTGTCTTAGTTTGCACACATAAGGCAACTTGCACATATATTATTATAATAACTATAAAACTCACTTATTTATAGATTAATAAAAAATACATTAAAATTGCATTTTAATCAAAAATAATTCATGCCATTACAAGTAACTGTGGTGAAAGACTTCTAGGCATAATACTTTGTTCAGTACTTTTGGCGATGACTAAAGATGAAGGCACATAGAAATATGTGCATGTGTACTATTATAATTTTCTCTCGCTCTCTCTCGCTCTCTCTCTGCGTGCTTTAACAGGGATCTGGACGTTTCTGTGGTTTGTCTGTTTTTGCCTCTTGGCTAATCAGTGGGTGAAGACCACTGACAGAAATGGCATCCCTGTCGATGCAGCTCAAGCCATCGTTGTCTTCACCTTTTTCTCGTTCGTGGCATGGGTAAGTCTTTCCTTCGATAAGTCTGCAGCAGCATGTGCCGGACAACATATTTTGTGAATATGAGCACTTTTATTACTAGAGTACTCATGCAAGCACTATTAGGTATCGATTACTGAAAAAAGCACAATGTTGGGTTACTGGGGTGGTCATGCTTATTCAGACTTCATTTGTTTTACATATATGATCTTTGACATAGCAGTTTTGATATGATTATGTAGTTGCAATTGGATAATAAGCATTTATTTTTTCTTAAAATGAAGCAGAACCGGGACAGAAATTCGTAAAATTGTCATTCTGAATGAAAAAAAGGCACTAGAGATGACATTTTGTGCACCAGTACTGAATTTGAATGTAATTTGCTGGTCATGGCCTGGATTTTTCTTTCACTTGATTTGTTGAAAGCTATGTTATGTGGAACTGTGAGCACATAGTTGGAAGTTTGGAAGTTTTCCTTCATTAAATCAAATAGGTTAAGGAAGGACAGAATTATTGCCTTAGTCTTTTTTTTATTATTTTTTTTAAACCTGTGGTGAAAATGAATTCTGATAAAAATATATCATCCTCAATTCCAGTACATGCACATCCCTACACAGGTTTCTGAACACCGTGGCACAGTGAGCCTCTAACTGTTAAAATAGGCAGTTCTTGGTCATGTTTAGTGATAGAAAAGTACCAGATCTAGACTGACTCATATGATGACTTCAGTGGCAACACTTTTAAAAACAAAACTTTATAGTCAAATTATATCACAGAATCTAATTGGTCACATCATTGTGCTGTCTGTCGTTCTAAACACAGGTTTATATTAATGTGTTTGTTCCTCTGTGTTATTATTTCTGTAGTAACAGTTCATTCACAGGGACTTGTATGGCAGGCACTCACCATTATTTAAGACAAATAAAGAGTAAAAAAAAAAATCAGTTGTTATTTACAAAGAAAAACATATTGTGGTCTTCAGGACAGATGAATTTTACACTTCCTGATTGCTCTGCAATATGATAAGCTTAACTTCACTAGAGAGAAAAAAGAGACTGGTGATGGAATAACTTTTTATAGCTGATATAAACTAATTTATGTGGATTTTCCACAACAGACATCACAAGGTGTCATTCAAAATTGTACTCCTTGGCAAATTACTTGTGTAAAAGAAATAAAACACTTAGGGATGTGCTGTTACATGCAAATAATCCACTTCAGGGTGCTCAACCCAAATTGTTGAGGATTATTTTCCTGTAACAGTATGCCCCATTGTTTTATTCTATATTTTAAAATTGGCCAGTTTGTAGTATGATATGTACAGTCAGGTCCATAAGTATACAAATACAAAGCCTGTGATTACAATAAAAAAAAAAAAGTCATGTTAAATTTCTGTTGATCTTTATGGAGTCTGAGTTTAACATGTTTAAAATATTGACTGTCTTATGCTTATGTAAAAGAAAAACACATTTACAGATGAGCCTTATTTCTCTGACAGGGCGTGATTACCTATTTGGCCCTGATGAGATTTCGCCAAGGCGTTAGAGAGCTCGGTCAGGGCTTTGCTGAATCTGCTCCAGATCACACCTCCCCTTACCAGGCCTCAACGTTCCCTCATGATCCCTCACCATACCCGGCTACTACTTACCCGGCAGACCTCTACCAGCAGCCCCCCTTCATGGGTAAGCCCGAGCCAACTGGCAACAGTAACTACCAGCCACCAAGCTACTGACAAGAACAAGGGCTCTTCTCGAGGGAAAGCGAAAAGGGATGATTAAATGGCCTGATCATATGATGCGCAGCATGGAAGGAGACTGTAAGGGCAGCCAATGAGAGCTCTTGTGTATTGATGGGCTCAGGCATTCCTTGAAGTTGACTGGCTCTCCCAGTCACCATGAAGTTATTCTTTGTGCTTGCTTTCAGTGATGCACAGCCTTTCTGTGTTCTGAAATTGTTTGTATGTTTGTGTTGCCCAGAGCTGATTATCATTGATTGCACAAATGGCACCTAAATATAATGCAAGTCATAGTGAAACTGCTGAAGACAGAGTAGCCTGTTACTGCGCTCACTCCTAGACTGCTCTGTAATGTATTAATGTTAGCCTTTATTTCAGCAGTGCCAAATTCGTACAACTTCATTTGCACCGTGACCCTGAACAATAAGGCACATAGAGTTAAATAGCCTACTTGCACTTAACTATGCTTTCCAGTGAAGCAATACTTAGTCAACTGACCAGGTCAGCCATAATTTTTTGGAATTGACATTTTGATGCTCTTCGTGCTGCCAAAATACAGCCATAGTCTGCACTGTTAAAAATGCAGCTCTGTTTTCATTCATGTGTGCCATTGGAGGCTTTTTTTTTGTCCTGTAATTTGTACAAGACTACTGATAATGATTTTTTGGACATGAAATCCACTATTTTTGAACTGTAAGAGCCTTGAATCCAGTCTGGTATATTTACGCAAAAAATACTACATTTATAGAGCATGTAATTTTATTCATCCACCCAATCTAACAACCTGATCCTCAAGAAGTATTGCACCACCTGGAAAGCATTCTCCTTATACTAATAACTCACATTACAGGTCTTAATCTGGGAGTGTATTAATAAAAGCCAAATCCATCATGCCAAAGCTACAAGCTCCAATCGTTTTCTTTTTCTACATTTATTGCAGCAAACATTCAGCACCATTCTTTTGACTGTTAACTCTCTAAGAATTTTTTTTATTGTTAGACACCTTTTCAATCTATTTCAGATGATTTTTCCTCTGGTATTGTAGTGTACACTTTAAGAAACTTATTAATAATTATTTAACCCTAATTTCACTTCAGTTGAGCGTGTGCCTAATGATTTGCACTACTTGATTTGATTTGATGCAGTTTTTTTTTCTGGGATGTGGGTAATTCTTGTATCACTGGCCATATTTTGTTAATCAGAATTTCTATTGTAACTTTATTTTTAAAACACTGGTTTAAATTGTTCATAATTTTTAAGAGAATATGGGTTATCCTTTGTTTGGATGTGAAGCACAAACCACCAGTTTAAGAAAAAAAGGAAATATACATTTACCAGGGAACAAAAAAAAAATAATAAAGTTTTTATTGCAACTAATATCTGATGTGCCTTTTACCTCTTCTTCAAATACATTAAGGAAACCGTTTAAACAATTAATTGGCCATTATGGCTTATCATCAGAAATAACAACTGGACAAAATTTAGTGTCAAATCCAAATTGACATTTTATTAAAACACACAGTTACAGAATATAAAGTGACAGACAGACAAACATTTTAAAATTAATATATAATTCCTCTATAGCACTCAGCACTATATCTCACACACTCCTATATCTTAGAATTTTGCAGTGAGTGCTCAATTTACAAGGTATTGTGGCTGTTGCAGCAACTGGTTCACTGTTTAAATTAGTTAATACTCTAGTGTACAGAACGTGTTCATAAATGAAGGGAAGCGAAAAGCTTGCGTGACGCACAGTAGTCCACCTGCTTCCCCTTCAGAATGTGAGGGGGTGTCTCATCCCTCTGGGGAGCACAGTTCTCTTTATTCGCCACCAGGCCTCCATAACACACCCTGCACACTGCTTGGTATTTATCAGCTCCTCCAATCACCTCCACCTGAAACATCCAGAGAGAGAGAATGAATGAAGCCCAATCCAGTCAGGGTGATTCAGGGTTAAACACTTTTACAGCTTAGAAAATGACAAGGGAATTGTCATAGAGATATAGGAGATTTACAGAGAACTCTAGGCTAGCCCTTTTTCTGTGAACATTTGCTTGCATGTAATGCATCTTAATAGCTGAGCAATGAGCATTAACATCTTCCTGGGTATCTGTTACAATGTATACAAAAGTAATTATTTGTTTTTTTTGTATAACATGGCACCGTGATTCATTCCAAGAACACACACAAGTTACACAAATCATTTCATCCAGCCCATGTCTCACTTCTTGCTCTGCTCCAAGTCTCTTAGTATAGGACGCCTCTTTAAAGCACTGCATACAGACTGCATTCAGCTTCACCACACTCTCAGCCAAAGGGACCAGGTTCAGTATGCTGCCAAAGGGCTATGGAGGAAAAAAAAGGGAAAAAAATGTTACCAGTAACATTAGGAAACTAAAAGACAATGAAGTTAGAACGTATGGGAAAGAATTTCTAAAAACTATAAAGTCAACAGAAGAGAGAAGTAAATATAAGTGACGGTTGTGGCACACCTAGTTCTAGGTACTTTGTTTTTTACCATATCAACCACACGGATATTACAGAAGGTAGAAAGACCATAAAACCTCACCTTCCTCTGAAACGTGCCATCGAGTGCTGCGACAATAATCGTCTTCCCCATGTTTGCCATGGCCTCACAGAATTCAACAGTGTCTGGGAACTAGAATGAAATGAAGAGAATAAAGTCAGTGTACTATAGACCTGAGCTCAGATAGATAGAGAATTTAAAAGAAAAAAAGAAAAAAACACCACATGACTGCACACAGATGTGGTTTGTAGATATTCTTGTTTATAATTTCAAGATTGAGTAAGCTCATTTCTTAATCGTTTTATTTCACTGCCTCATGTTAATTTCCCTCTCCCCATCAGGGAGCGACTGTACAAAGTCACAACGGACAAATTGGCAGTGAGAAACTCAACACAGCTGAAAAACTCTATACTCTTAGCTGCATTATTTATCCTGTTTTTAGCCAGTGTAGGTTTGACGCAAGGTGTGGTATATCTTGAAAGCGATTGGCTGTTATGGAAATCAGTCACACACCTACTCTGACTTCCTGTTTCAAAAGGAAATACATCAACATACGGAATCAAGTCAAAGTCTCGTGCCATTTCGTGGGCACTGTAACATCTAATGCAAATTACAATAGGATTAATAAACGCTTTAATGCCACTTCCCTCCACAACTAAAGCTTTACAGTAATGGTTTAATGAATGTTTATTTGACTGCAGCGACTGTCAGTTCCTGGGATTTGACTGGAAAATTTTGACCTCAGCGACCACCAGGCCTATACAGGTAAATGCTACTGATCCTCGTGTAAACTAATGCTATGCAGCTTGAATCTGTTTATTTGCACCCACATTATTCAGGAAAGGAGTTAATACTTACAAATTGGCCTTCATCAATGCCGATGACGCAGGCCTCTAGTGCACGAGACCAGACATCTCGCAGGCAGTTAGCTGGCACGGCCTCCATTGTATTTCTGTCAGAACAGACCATTAAACTTGATATACATCTTAAAATCTAATGCATTATGATATCAACATATCAAACATTATTCAAATCTCATTTCATAAATTATTAAAAATATATACCTACGCATGCATAAAATGGGAAAGCTCTTACTTGTCATGTGTGGCCATGCCCGTGTCGGAGTAACGCATGTCTTTGGCATATTTGATCAGTAAGCAGTTGTATTGGGCAATCTGAAAGCGCCGCACTCTCCTCATCAGCTCGGTACTATGAAGATTTGCAGAATAAAGAAAGAGATAAGTCAGAAACACATTATATTATATTATATAATTTACAAATAAATTAGGGGTTGTATTAACATCTACAGTGGGGTATATGAGTGGGTCTCAAAGGCTGAATTGTGGACATTGTGGACCTTGACGAACAGGTGCGATATTTTGGCACGGATCTGATTTTTTTGTGCCGTCTGTTTACATATAGATAAATAAGACCTATATCTGATTCCTGTGTTTAGATCATTTCCCTGTCCCAGGCTGAAAACAGCAACATTTTACCAGAAGTATCACCATGATTGTAGAAAAACAAATGATTCTGTTGTTTCCACTGTGATTATTGTGGTCTCTAGCCCCTGTATTAATTTTTTTATGTTGGCATTACAGCCAGGCCTGACTGTGTCCTTGCTCTGTAATGGACTAGGAAATGTTCCTCATACATCGCCTGGTTTCTGATTTTTTATTTATTTATTTATATGATTGTTTCCTCTTACAGACTGTTAAGACAATTTATTTCATATGGACTCCACTGACCACCTTCCATTATTCCCACATCATTTGAACACCAAATGACGAATCCTGGCCTAACATATCATAACACGACAACGACCGTAACTTCAGACCTCACTGATAAAAAAAATAGATGTTAGTATTTAGATGTGGCCAGATATCAGATGTTTTTTGGATTTAGACCCTCTTATGAATGTGGCGCAGATCAGAAAATCTGATCCAAGCTGTTTACACTACAGGTCTGTGTCAGGAGCAGTGAAAAAAATTAGATTTGGTTGGTAAAAGCAACCACAGCGAGATATGTGAAGCAGTGGTTTTTTTTTTTTTAAGTTACAGTGGTGGAAACCACAATCCAGCATTATCAGTTATTATATTCATCACTGCATTTTTAATTATTAGCTGTTTTGACTGGTGTTTAATCCAAACCTCAGTAACAAGTTATAAATAATGTCAAGCTGGACTTCAGGAATACAAAGCTACATGGCTCTAATAGTAGACAAAACATTACTGTACACACTTCTATAATATTCAGGTGATAAATCTGTATTGAGGGGTGTGAGAAAGGTGTGGAAGAGTTAAAGGTGTCTGGAATAAAAAGTGTTGGCACCCCTGGAGCACACTGATGTGCTGCTGGATTTGCGCGCTTCTTTTGTTGTCATTTCCTCCTAAAAACCCGCTCAAACTCTTGGCTAGCTAAAGTCTGCTAAACTGCATTCAGATGAGCACATATTTTAGAGATACGAATACCAGTGCAATTTTAAAAAAGAGGTCATAATGAAAACTCACCTTTTCCCTGAGAACATTGGTCCAAAAATAACCTGCAACAAAACAAAAGTCTGGTTAGCTACCGTTAGTTTAGGTCCAAAAAATCCCATACTGTTTACACAGCAATGTAAAGTACACCAAAATGTCAAGAAAAGAGAATTTCAGGGGAAAAAACAACCATAAAAATGCACATAGTGTTATCCGCTTATTTATTTATATTAAATAGCTATTAGTTAGTTTTAATTAGCTTGCTAGCTCATTCGGATTCGTACTTTAGACAAAACTATGAAGTTAAACATTCACCTGAATCTGTCCCCGTGTTTTTCTTGGAGAATTTGGCATAATCCTCGGTACGTTTAAACAGTCCATTGTCAATTTTTTTTTTCTTTTGCGTGAAAGACACAGGATAAACCCCGCACAGCCCGGTTTCCGTGAACAACTGATTCGAAATCACCCGCCAGTTTCTGACCGTGATGTACAAGAGGGCGGGGCCACGTTAAACCCCGCCTCCAGACCAGCTCTGTGCACAAAGCGAGCTCCAGGAAGACATGATGTGCCAAGGGTGGAGTGGAAGAACACGTGTATCCTGCACACAGCCCTGATCTCAACCCCACTGAACACCTTTAAGATTGTGAGATGAACCCCAGATGCACCCCAGGCCTCCTCACCCAACATCAGTGCCTGACTTCACTAATGCTCTTATAGCTGAATGATCACAAATCCCCACAGCCACGCTCCAAAATCTAGTGGAAAGCCTTCCCAGAAGAGTGGAGCTTATTATAACAGAAAAGGGGAACTAAATCAGGAATGGGATGGTGTGATGGACAGGTGTCCACATACTTTTGGACTACACAGTGTATTTATTGTATCAGTGTACACTTCTGATATCATGCAAATAACAAATAAATATCCAAGGGCATAAGAACACATTTCCTATTAGGTCAATAGTATTAAATTCATTCATCATTTGTTCATCTTAAGTAACCACTTCATCCTGGTAAGGGTCACAGTTAATCCAGAGCTTATCCCAGTTTATGGGAGTGAGGCAGGATTACACATTCTTAATAGGACACCAGTCCATTGCAGAGCACCATGCACACACATTCACATGCTTTATTTACACTCGGGGCAATTTAGCGTAGCCAGTCCACCTACTGACATTTTTTTTTTTTGGGAGATGGAAGGAAACCGGAGAACCCAGAGGAAACAGAGAGAAGTTACCTAAGTTCAGGAACCAGACAGCAAAGCTACCTGCTGCCCTGCTGTGCTGGCCATAATATAGTCATCTACTTAAATTAGTAAATACTGGAATTAAAAGTCCAAAAAGTCCTCACAAATGCCAAAGTGCAGAATGAATGACAATAATATTTAGTGATACATTTTATTATTATACATTTTATACCACAGATCTGTTTATTTCTTGATTCTGTTTGGCCAGAGTCTCCAGTGTCAGCACATTGTAACAGTCAGAAATAAACCTGCTAATTTAGGTTTTCCAACACTGGAAATCCTTCAGGACAGAGGACTTTGCACTTTGCAGTGACATGTTGTATTTTTTATCTTATTAACATAGAGAGAGAGAAACAGAGGCCAGTGAGGGAATGACTTTATAGCTACTCTAACATAAATGATAACAGGAACTAACTTGTTTCACTGGCATTACACAATGTAAATGTGAACAGAAAAAAGGCATGTCATTCGTTTAAAAAAAAAACAAAACATAAAATTAGTAGAGTTGACAAATTGTTGTGGTATAAGAGGATTAAACAGTTTGGATTATGCTGTTATTGGAAAATAGTCAATATCGTGGTGGCATCACAGCACCAAGTCATTTATTATTTTCCTAAAACGCTACACGCCATTGTGTTTTATTCCTTACATATTATGTACGCCTTATTAGCAAACAATTATTATTAGATTACAATTTTTTTAAATTATGGTTATCAATCTATATAATAACAGTAAAAACTAACATGCAAAAAGGTTGTTTAATTAAAGTAAAACATTTACACAAAAAACGCCAGTCTACTGTATATTTTATATAGTACAAAAAAAATCACAGAGTATAATACACTGGGCAAAAGATGTTTAATCCATCCATCCATTTTCTGTACCACTTATCCTACACAGGGTCGCGGGGAGCCTGGAACCTATCCCAGGGGACTCAGGGCACAAGGTGGAGGACACCATGGAAAGGGTGCTAACCCACTGCAGGGCACAAACACACACTCATTCACAAACTATGGACAATTTGGAAACGCCAATCAGTCTACAAGGCATGTCTTTGGACTGGGGGAGGAAACTGGAGTACACGAAGAAAACCCCCAAAACCCCCAAAGCACAGGGAGAACAGGCAAACTCCACCCACACAGAGTGGAGGCGGGATTCAATTATAATTTATTAATTAATTATAATTTATAGGTTTATGTCTCAAATAATGTGCAGTTTTAAACTATAAACTTTGGTAATGAAGTTTAGAATTAAGAAGTAATCATGGTTAATCATGTTTTTGAGCTTTTTCAAAGTCGCCGCTACTTACTGAAGCTTATGTTTAACTTTGTTTTAGCCTGTGTGGAGAAACAAAGCTTTTCATTGGCTCTGTGACTTCTTCATTCATGTCAGGAAGGCTCAAAGGTCTACAGTTAAGGCTGTAAAAGAGCTATCCAAACATTGCACCAAAGTCTCACTGGAAACAAATGAATAAAAATGTAAGTATTCATTGAACTTTTTTAAATCTTGGTTTGAAATTTAAAAAAGTTGTTGTGCATGCATTCAGTCAAGCTTAAGCTTTGCAAACTGACCAACTATGTTACCAGTTGCAAGGTAGTTATTCAGCTGTAACAAAGTTCACTCTTTCACTGAATGTTCAGTGTCCAGCTCTACAATTGGTAATGTACAGTGAAGCAACTTTTGAATTTCATAGCTGGAACCTAAATTGCTTATACTAACAAACATTTCATTGGGTCTCATTTCAAGCAAGACACAAGTGAATGACACTTTGTACCTTGGCTATAAGGTTCAGGTACAAATTGTGTGAAATAGATGTACAAATAATAAATTATTCAATGTATTCCTCCTTTCTTATAGGCTACAGCACACAGTAAGTTACTGTTGCTAGTGTTAAACAGTTTATCAAACACAAAAACACGTCACTGATTGGTCAAATGTGTACACGGTTGCACATGATTACACCCCTTTTGTAAACTTGCCTACTTTACAAACTCAAACACAACCTGTTCGGTACCTGAAACTAGCTGCAGTTTTTTCCCCCAACACTTTAAATTCGTTCCGTGTTCAAAAAGTGACGTGTCAAATGAGCGTGTAGACAAGGGGCCGTGACCTGCGCGCGCACAGGCATTCACGCGCAGGCAGAAGCAGTGACGTGTCACGTGAGCGTGCAGGCAAGGTGCCGTGACCTGCGCGCGCACAATCAAGGTGTGACAGCTGCCACAGAGCTAGATTACACTGCTGTCAGCTTTCACGCCTCACATGAACTGCGCGCGCACAGGCATTCACGAGCGTGAATCAGTGAGCGTGCAGACATGCTGCCACTGTTTTCACAATTTGTCCTACCTCAGCTATCGTTGTGTTCATTTACAGGTCTCCCTAAAATAATACCGCAAGTATTTTGTTCAGTTTTGTCTGCTTGGTTACAGTGACCTTACCAGAGAATGCTAGCAGTAGAAAACAATAGGTAGCATATCTTGATAATCTTATGATAACTTATGTTCAGAAAACTATAAGCAGGTGGGTGATTTGATAGAGAATTCAGAACACTACTATAAGTCTCCCTGAGTAAGGGCATCTACCTCTCAAAATGTAATGTAACGTAAATGTAAAAAGTTCCCCAGCACATTAGAAAAAAAAAAAAAAACTTAGAAGCGTGTAAATGAAGTGCGCATGCGCATGTCTTCACTGCTATGATTGGTCACTCTCAGCCAACACCATTTCTCGCAGACCTTAAAAAAATCCCAAGATGAGTACTGTTCTGCACGCATATGTCAGCCATCCTCTTTCTCTTTATTACTGATGATATTTAAACGCCATAGAAAAGAAAAAACCCCGAACCTGTAACATTATGCCCAGCGCGCAGGTTATATTTGGTACACTGGAATAAATAAGAAGTGGGCGGAGTCTCTGTAGCTCGCCTCTGCCACTAGCCAATCCTAGCGCAGGAGGCGGGGTTTGCAGGAATGCCTGTGGGAACAAAACAACCCCTGAGGTTTCAATGGCTGACAGCAGGCTGTGGTGCTGTTTGACAGGAGTTGGAGAAGCAGTATTCACCCAGCCAGTGGTCCCACAGGATGTCCGCCGATGACGTGATAAATGCCCACGTGGCTGCGCTGAAATCAGGTTGGTGGATCATTTTTTAAATTCTTGATCACGGAGCGAATACATCACTGCTTAATCTTATGCTCAAGTACAGGATGAAGGCCACTCCAGTTTTGTAATGATTCATGCTGTGGCTTCCCTAGATTGATTTTAGCCATGCTTCTTCATCCAGATGCCCAACTAATACTAGCTAAATTCTGCACTAAACTAAAAATGTGTGGCAGCCTGGGAAAACCCTTCAGATATGGCTGTGGGTGGAGTTCCGGCAACCAGCCAAAAATGCTGAACAATCTGGGTTTTGACTCCATTATGTCATTATGTGTCATTCCACAACATGTAATATTATAAATCATCTAGATGCTTAGGTTACAGAGGCAACAGTGGTCTAATTGAATTGATGTCTCTGTCTGACTCATTTAAAATACAATGCTTACCATGAGTTAAGTAGGTGCTATTACATGGCCATGAAATAGATCTTAAGAAACTTAACTCATGGCCATAATATATTCATTTGTGACCAGGAGAAATTTAAGTTGTGGCCACAAGAAGCTTACCTTGTGGCTTCAATATATTAATTAATGGACACACCTTATTAAAAAATAACCACCATGTCACCTCAGCGGCTCCATTGTAATCAGATACCGGCTGGTAAAATGTCCTCGATGCATCTATGTCATCAAAAGAGAGAAAACACTTACACACTGTGTACAGAGCACAGTTTGAAAATATTTGAATGACCTAAACACCAGTGTAAGTGTGAACAGAGATCAGTTGGGTGAAGAGACTACAACAAAGCTTTGTTTAAATGTAAAATTTTACCATGTGACAGGTTTGCCCGGGTCACAACAGGATTTAGTAATGGGTTTTGGTGACCTACAAAACTATGACATCTTTTCTGAAAATGGGTGAATGCATCCAGGTGCTGACATGCTTTGTAATGAAAATATACATATGCTATATTATAAATATTTTTGCACAGGTTTTTAGTTACAAAAACTACTAGGAAAGCTGAATGTGTTACTGTATATGCTGGTGTGTGTTTAGGTACAGAGAAGGCTCGGGCTGTTGCTCAGAACATTCTGGATGTTCCGTATGGAGAGGGAGATGAAGAGAAACTGGATGTGTACATGCCTATCAGTTCCTCCCCAGGTAAGGCAATGCAAAGAGAGACATAGTGGAGTCCTGGGCCTCTTGATCCCTAATGCATCAGATTTCCTCAAGGCTCATTACCTATCCCAGAAAGGGAACTTTAGCAGCAGAATCACAAACTTCTGTTCATCTCTACCTTTATGTCTGCATATATTACATGTCATAGAACCAAGTTGTATTATATTTTTCCTTGACACTGAGTAACTTTGTTAATTGGCTCATCAGCATCATAGCTTTTCCATGTTTCAGATGTGCCTCTAGTTATCTACCTCCATGGTGGTTACTGGCAGTTCCTGAGGTATGAGGTTTAAATAATCACATCTTATTTTACATATTATGCATAGTTTTTACAGGTAAACCAGACAGACTGATACTAACACATGAAAAATTAAGATAAGTAACCGACAATGCACAATGTGTTCAGGGCAATGGCAGTGTTTGGCCACAGGGAATAGCCAACAATGACAATAATAATAATTTTAAGGTTGCACATTTGGTCATATTTTAATCATGATCATGATTTTTGGCTTCCTCAATGAATTAAAAATAACATGTTTTTGCTGAGCTTGGATAAAGTTAACGATTGGCTAGTAGTAGATATAGTGCCTTAAGTGCCAAACTCCACATTCAAAAGGTTTGTCTGGTTGCATATAGTGATTTGCTCATTTACCTATGTTTTTTTTATTTATATAAAATCTAATTATGTGATTAAGAATCTAATTGTTAAAAAGGTTATAGGATTAACAGCTAATAATTATGTCTTTTGATTTAGAAATTTCCTCTAAAGGAATATGGGTTTATAATGTACAGTGTGAAAGAAAAAACTGTTTTCTGTTCATTTATTTTCTGTTGATTTATTTTCTAAATTGGCTCAGTAATTGTGATAAGTACCCGTTGAGATTGGGATTGGGATTACACAGTAAAAGAATAAGAAGACATTCTTATTCAAGGAAGATAAAACATCAGGCCTTGAGCATGTTTTTTAGGTGTTGTATCTAATTCTGAAAGGTCCCTTATATAAGAGCACATCTTCTTATCTTACAGCAAGGAGGAGTCAGGTTTCATGGCTGTACCATTGGCCCAGAAGGGTGTTGTGGTGGTCGCTGTTGAGTACAGCATTGCCCCGAAAGGTACCATTGGCTTGTAGGGTTCCTGCAGAAATAAATATTGAGCGCATGTTTGTGGTAGAGCACATTTGTTATTTCGCCACCCTTAGATTTTCCAATTCCCTCCTCCTTTCCATTCTCCTTACAGGTAATATGGATCTGATGGTATCTCAGGTGCGCAGGAGTTTGGTGGCTGTGATTCAGCAGTATTCACACATCCGGTCAGTGCACCAGCCTTTCTGAGCCCCTGGACATGGTTTATAATATTGCTCTGCTTATATACTCCCTGGCTTCTCATTAATGCATTGCTCTCGGTCTCTCAACAGTGGGCTGTACCTGTGTGGTCATTCTGCAGGCGCACACCTGGCAGCCATGGTTCTCTCTACTGATTGGTCAGAGTATAGTGTAACACCTCAAATCAAAGGTGTGTTTGTGTGTTGGAGGTTGGGTAATGATGAAGGCTGTGATTACAACCAGGTCTCAAAATTGTTCCAGATTTTCCTAAGATGTTTTGCAGAGTCTGGAAACAGTCGGAAGGAATGACTTATAGTGATCCATGCTATGCTGTATTTGGATCAGCCTGTTACTGAAGGTTCTCCTCAAATTGACAAATAATCCATGAAAGGGATAGGAGGCATTGTCCGATGTTTTGAACCAAAGTCAGCAGTGCAAGCAAACCATTTGAGCATATGTATCCATTGTGACTAACATTCAGAGCATATGGCTGAATATAGTAGTACTATTTCCAGACTACAGTGATTAGATAATGATGTATCAGATACTACCAAACTTTCAAGACACACCCCACTCATTATTTTAAAAGGGAAAAAAGAAATTGATAAATGAGTAAATGGGTTCAATAGAGAAAATAGGGGCAGCACAGTGGTATAGTAGGAAGTGTTGGTGTCACACAGCACCAGGGTTTGATCATATTACTGTCTACATGGAGTTTTGCATGTTCTCCCTATGTCCATGTGGGTTTCCAATGGGTAATGAGTTTCTTTCCACCTCCCAAAAACATACCAGTAGGTGAATTGGCTAGTCTTAATTGCTTAATTGCTGTGTGTGTGTGTGTGTGTGGGTCTGTGTATATTTGTGCATGGTACTCTGGGATGCACTGGCTTCCTGCGTTCCTGCCATGCAGGAATACATATACTCCGGGTCCACCCTGACCAGGGTAAAGTCGTTACTGAAGATGAATGAGAACACCAGTTAATAACTAGTGACATAAGAATAAGTAACTTAACTGTTTGGAGACTTTAGCCAATAATAAAGCTTTCTTGTTTTCATTTTTTATACTTTTGATTTAATCAGGCAACCTGTTAGCAAACTCCACAGTCATTTCGAGGATTCACTATTAGCGTCATATTTTATACACTCTGTCTATTTTAGGAGCGTTCCTTGTTAGTGGCATTTACGACCTGCTGCCCATTCTGTCCACCTATGTGAACGAGCCACTGAAGATGACAGAGTAGGAGAATCCATATGCTTCTTCTACACCACATTCACTATCAGTATTCATTATTCTAACATATCTTTATTATTCCAGTATATTAGTCATAAATGTATTTGCTCACTGTGTTATCTCAGTATGCACATCTCATCACACTTATTAATCTCTTTGTAGGGAGGTGGCTCTTAGGAACAGCCCCAGTCGGTTAGTGTCTCAGCTCAAAACGTCCTCATCGGGCTGCGACATCGTTGTGGCTGTAGCACAAAATGACTCCCCTGAGTTCCGGAAGCAGTCGGAGGATTACTTCAAGGTAAGACATAGCAGTTTGAGACGGACCATGCTGTTATAGGAAAACAATCAATGACGGTGTGGTATGATTGGTGGAGGGCCATTACTAACACCAAGTTGATTATTTTCCTATAACAGAATGTCTTATACCAGAGCGATTTGCCTACAAGTAAAGAACAACATACTGTACTTTTAATCCGTTTATAGCTACATGGAAGTTCTTATAGAAAGCTTCATCATAGCAATAGTTATAGGTTTTTCTATAACAACACTTTAAAAAAATTCATTTATTGTTACCCATCCTTGAGTTATGTAATACTATCTATAATACAATGTAATACAATCTATATTAGAAAAAGTGCATTAATATCTGTCTGTGATTTTTCAGCACTACTGTCAGAGCAGCTGATCTTATATATCAGAATTGAGACTTCAGTTGTATAAGTAACTATAATAAACTGTTAGTTATACCATTGCAAAGGTGTAACTGACTTGTATCTACACCCACTGGCCAAACGTGACAGATATTATTTGGATAGTGGAACATTCTCAGACATCAGTGACACTGACATTGTAGTGCATGTGATATAGAGGACGGTTAGCACAAATTGTACATTGAGCTGTATTCTCTAACCCAGGAGTTCCCAAATATTTTGAACAAATTACCCCAAATGGACATTAGGAATTTTCTGCGGCCCCAAGCCCTTCTGCAGAGCTCTGCCACTGAATGGTGGAGGCATTATTTTTTTGGGTTGTCAAGCCGTCTGTCCTTCAGTCTGTCTGAGATTCTCATTAGCGCAATATCTCAAGTACAAGTGGCTGAATGTTTATAGGGCTTGTATGGAATTATCATGGTCACCAGTAGATGAACTGATTACTTTTTGGAATTGATTCAAACAGGATCAAGGTCACAACAAGGTCAAACTTCTCATAGTTTTTCTTCAATAGCTTTCTTCCTGTTTGTCAAACAGAGATGTTACTTACATGCTCACGTTCAGGAACTCAAGGATGATTTTCTGGCTATCAATGATTTTTGCCAGCGGTCATGGTGGCAGAAGCATCCCCATCGATGCTGTTGGCATCAAGTTCGACTTGTATTATAGCAGATTTACAACTTAGGACTTGTAAATACGTATCCATTAAATGTTTTCAAAATGTTTCACTGAGTCAGGGTCAGTCGATGTTGTCGAGGAGCTAGCAGAGGTAGATGGATGGAGAAAATTTTTATTTCTGAGTTCCTACACTAGTGCAAGATAGTGTCAGGATAGTGACGTTCTTAATTTAAATGTGGCTTGTTTGACCGTGACTCCCAGTAACATTGCAAAATAGTAGCACGCAAAATCCGTCTTCATAGAGTGATATTTGTAATATTCAATTGTAAACCAAATGAATAAAACAAAAGAGAGGGTTCAGTTTCTCTCTGTAAATCAAATGGCCGCACATGGGGTCACAACCCGTAGTTTGGGAACCCCTGCTCTAACAGTACAACTAAAAGCTGGACCAGCAAAGTGTAATGTTTGTATAGTGTTTGCGTTTGCGTTTTTTTATAGAAGTGTTTGTAAAACCCCCCTATCTGTACCTTCTTATAGTCTTTGCAAGCTGCCGGACTTAAGGTTACTTTTGAAGATATACCTGACACAGATCATTTCAGCATCATCGAGCAGCTTGTGGATGAAAATTACTACCTCACACAGGTAATCTCTTCACCTGATCATATGGTTGAATTTCTTTAATAAATCCTGAATAAATTCTGCTGTCGTATGTATTACTGTGTTATTTAATATTTTAGCTCCTACTGAAGATGATGGGAAAAAGCTGAAGAGATGCCATTGGTCCTCAAAATCATCCACGATGCACCTTACTTTCCTGGAGTTTCGTCTCATTATGTGCTATATAAGCAGTAACCTTCTTATTAACTATGCCAGACTGGTCAGTTTAACTATAGAACAGTCAAATCTTATTTCTTGTTTACTTTCTTAGGGAGTAACAGGGTATTTACACATCAGCCTATTCTGTCCCGCTGCTTGTGTGAGCTAGTTCTGTGTACAATCTTCAGTATGATATGGCTGTGATTAGTATTACTCTGAATTCATGCACTTGAACACTTTTTCAGATGTTCATTAACCAATAATACAATCTGCTGCTGTGTGTTGCAAATTAATGTAGCAAATTCTTCAATCTACATGAGGAAACCTGAACCATATCTAGATTGGAACTGCTAGACGTCCTCAAACCTTCAGTTTTAGCACTATGTAGCATATCAGATTGTACTGAAGAGGTAAGAAGTCTTAGCATGTTTGGTCTGGCTGCTCAGATGTCATGAAAGTGTAAATGTGCAGACTGTAGGTCTTATATGTTCAAGTAATTACTGTAATAAAAAAAAAATCAAACTGGTAATTCTTGTTTATATCATTACATATGCTTGATATTTTAGCTTTAGCAAGCTATCTTGTTATTAATACTCATCATTCTGCATGGTATACATTTCATATTTCATATACATCTTGATGGAGCATCCTATTAATTATCTGAATTCCAATATTCAGTTTATTTTTCATGATATTGTCCTGATATTGTCTCATAATGGTTGGTATATTAACTAATATGGAACACACTATTTAAGCCTCATGACATAATAACTACACGTGTGTAGTTTATACAGTTTTTGATAGAGTATCCACTGTATTTGTCAGTACTCTTAGGACTCTCAGTCCTAAGTGTAGCTTAAAATGTCTAAATAATAAATATGAAATTAATGGATAACATTTTGATTCTAATAGTTCAGTGTGAGAGTATAAAATTATTATATGATGATATTGTAGGTTAATAGACCCATGAAAATAGTGAAAAAGTCTTATAAATTAAGCAAGTTAAGCAAAAATCTTAAATTTATACCGAAAGTTTCTGTGCTTTAATGCTCATCCTGCCCTCTCATGTGAAATCAAGTTTCTATGGTGAAGAGGTACAGTATTTATGCAGCACTTTAGAGATAATGGTTTATGCTGATTTAGATCAGAAAGTCAACTTCATTTTCATGTTCTTTTTCTATATTACCTGAATTCACTCTACTGTTACATTTTGTTACATTTATATCACATATAACTACAACACAAGGTTTTTTTTAACTGCATTCCTCGTGTGTTAGTCCATCAATGGGCACATTGACTGCTGAAACAAGAGTCTTTTTATTCCATCCCACATAGGAGATGGATCCAACTGTCAAAGCTGAGGACTGTGCAGGAGGTTATGGCCACGCTTTACCCACACTGCACAAATCCTAGAGCTAGGATTGAAATCATTGGTGTAGAATTAGATTATGCTAAATTAACTCTTATCTGCTGCTGTCTGTATAAATCTCTCATGTTCTCAAAAAAAACTGTAACTTTTGTTTCCAAAAGAGGAGTGTCTACTTTTAATTTTGTATGTGGGGTGGCAAACATGGGCAAGGGCACCACCTAATCAAGTATAATAATGCAGAATATTTGATTTGTGCCAAATGCCTGAAAGAAAAGGGTTGCACCAACAAAGAGTAAACTTTAACCTGGTTTAGATAAGAATGTGTCTGTTAGCCCAGTCGCATAAAATACTTACCCTTGTTTAAAAAATAATTAGCTTTGAATCTTGTTGCTGCATTAATGCTAATGGTGGTTATAGTTTTTATTAACTATATCACGATATGTTTTTTTAAAGTTAGTGGTGAAATTTATCAAATGAGATTCGTTATAATCTGAAATCTAAAGTAAAACCCCTACTTTGAAATTACTTCCTCGTTTATGACCTAGGGCATGTTTATGTAATGAGTTGCCTCACTTCCGGGTTTGATGGGACTAAACAAAGCTCCCAAAATTCCGACATGGTTCCTACTGGAAGTTTTTTTCCCGAGCTGGAAGCTGTAAGTATAATCACCCAGGACGTGAATGCAGCATAAACAGACCCTTATTGTTATTTCCTATGCTTCTTACTATAAAGTGAGCGACTTCTTGACCGTCCAATCAGCAGACTTCTTTAAGTGTAAGCTCTTAGCCAATCACAGCCGGGGAGGCGGGATTTAGAGCAATGCGGGTAGGAGGTAAAAATCCTCCGCACTAACCGGTGTGTTGGCAGACTTCCTTCGCAGGGCGGTCGTGGTGGCTGAGACGGGAACGGAGCTCTGGCTGTACCGACGCTGTGTAAACGATGGAGCGGATGTAGCGCGCTAATCTACTGCAGAGTTTGATTCAGAGCGGAGATTCGAGCTGTACGTATTTACACTACATATTTATTAACTCATATGAATACTTGGTTTATGTGCTTTATGTTCGAATACATTACTGTGCTAGCTAGTAGTCTATGCTAGCTAATAGTTAGCAATGACTGAACTTTAACGTAACTTACGTAAGCTAGACATTAACATGTATACGCTCAAAGTTATAACCCAAAACGGAACAGTGGCCTATTCAATAAGATGTCTTCAATGTCCGACGTCACATACTAACATACTAAGTAGTATGGATAAACAATAGGCCACACATGGTAACTATGGTAACCTGTCGTACTATTTTTGCATACTACGTAGTACGGAAATACGTGTTTACGTAGTCGTGGAATCCTCTTTAGCTAGCCTGTTAAAAAATAGTTCAGTTAGTTATACAGTAAGCTTTTAAAATATTAAAATTATTCCATTACAGATTAAAAGCTTATTCTTGATATTTTGTTGCCATTAAGTTATAATTATTAAAATGACCAGAATGAAAGCTTGGTATGAAATATTTTGGTTCCTAATCACCATCACTGAACCCTGAGGGATGTTATATAGTATATACTATACACTTGCCACTGAATTTCCTGAATTTCTATCATTTTGATAATTGTTTAAGCTGTGTGAATATTATTTCTGAGTGACCAATCCCTACAATTCATTTCATTGAGAATCTGCATTTTTTAGAGAAATAGAAAAAAGTCAAAAAAAAAAAAAAAGAGAGAGAGAGAGAGAGGTATCATATAGGCCTTACTACCAAAATGCCCCTCTTCCCTTAAGGTGCCTTCGTATCTGCTAGAGCTGACATATGTTCTTAAGTTCCTTATCAAATATTTAACAGGATGCCTTGGATGACTTTCAAATTTATTAGTCACACTCACAACAATACACAGTACGACGTGCAGTGAAATGTTTTTTCTTATGTCTGTCCGTGACATAAAATAGAATTTATATAAACTGGAGGTAGAAAAAGAATAATATAAAAATATAATATAAGGGATATAAAAGATAAGTGGCAGCAACTGTATGAGTATATTTGTAATAAAGTGCGCGTATGTGCAGTTGTTTGTGCAGTGTAATGCTGTGCAACATCAGGCTGAGGTAGCTGCAGTGAAATTGCCAACATGTATAAATATTTATAAATACACCGTAATACGGTTATATTAACAGGAATGGAGGGGGTTTGGGAGTTGTGCAAACAAGGTCAAGTTCTAGTCCTAGGTGTTGTCCTGGTTGAGGGCCCAAATGGCCTGTGGGAAGAAGCTCCTCCTCATTCTCTCTTTGATGATCTTCAGGGAGCAGAAGTGCTTCCCTGATGGCAAAAGAGAGAAGAGTTCATTGTTCTGATGTCTGAGGTCCTTCACTATCTTCCTGACCTTGATGCAGCATCGCTTGCTGTAGATAGACTTGAGGTCAGGGAGGTCAGTGCGGATGGTATGCTCAGCTGATCGCACCACCGTCTGGAGAGCTTGCCTATCCTGCTTGATTCTGTTCCCAAACCAGGCGCTGATGCTTCCCATCAGGACGCTCTCGATGGTGCAGGTTTAAAAGTTCCTTAGCACCTTAGAGGGCAGTTTAAAGTCCTTTAAGCATCTAAGATGATAAAGATGCCGACAGATCTTCTTCACCAGGGTGTTGATGTGACAGGACCATGACAAGTCCTGTGTGATGTGAACACCAAGGTACCAGAAACTGTCCACTCTCTCCATTGGGGCTCTGTTGATCTTAATGGGGTGGTAGCTTCACTTCTGCTTTGTGCTAAAGTCCACTATCAACTTCTTTGTCTTGCTGATGTTCAGGAGGAGGTTGATCTCCTGGCACCAGTTCTCCAGGCTTTTAATCTCCTCCAGGTAGGCCTTCTCGTCATTATCAGAGATCAGGCCCACCGCAACAGTGTCGTCAGCAAACTTGACAATAGTGATAGGTGACTTTGTTACAGCAAACAGATGAAAACAGAAATCATTATGGTCTAAGGTTGGGCTGCACACAATATTGATTGAAATAATCACAGATATTTTATTCAGTATTAACATTTTAATTACTTCTCTCATTTAATGGGACAGTTTAGGTACAAATTGGTTTATTGCACTTAATTATCGAAAGTAATGAAAACAAAAAGATAGATAGAGGATGTAGTAAAAGTTTAGTGAAGTACACAAAGTTTCAGTTTTTTTGAGCAGCTGTTTTTTCTGGGAACTTTGTGTGTTTTGCTTAACTACATCCTCTCGTATTATGAAAACACTGCAGTTACTTCCGGTTCTTCTTTAGATACATAGCTGAATAGATAAATATGCAGTTTAGTGCAAAAGTTTGCTTACCTCTAGAACAAACTGAAGAAGATAAATCATAAGATAGAGGTTATTCAGAATTCATGATAAATACAAATATTTGCACTCAACTGTACAATTTCCTCCCAGGTATATGAATGATAAGCTTGGTATTTAATATACTAATACAAAATATCTGGCATTAGCCAGTTATCTAACTCCAGCTAAATATAACAACATTTCAATTTTTTTAATTAATTGACAACACCAAAATCATGATAACAATTTAATTATGATTTAGTCTGTGTATGTTGGTTCAACATGTTTGTATATTCACTGTGAGGCCTCAAACCCTCTATAGCCAGCTCATAAGAGTGCTAGGTTTTACATTAATGTGTTAAATGAATTAAGAATTTCCATTTTATCATTCATTTTTCTAGAAACACTTTGGTGAAAAATGGTTAAATCGTTCTTAAAATCCCAATGATGTCAAAGCAAAATTGGTTGATTGTGGGCATCTGTGAGATCATGTATGTGGAAGAGGGCGGATAGCACTTTCCTTCAAGTGTCTTACACCTCCATTGACACAGCATGAGCAGCAGTTTGAAAAGATGTGGCTGGCTGGCTTCGCTTGTCTCAGAGAAAGCATGTGTTAGCCTACATCTTCCTCAGTTGATCGCTGTGACATGATCAGGGAGAGCAGGCTAGTGGATGGGAATTGGCAGGTGGCCAAATTGGGGGTAACTTGAGGGAAAAATGGTTAAATATAGAAAAGTATGTTTTTCTTTATGCAGGGTTCCAAGTAGAAGCCCTTTGGGAAGCTAAGAACCCTTAACTATCCAAACCTTTGAGGAATCTTTTTTTTCCCTAAGAACGTAATTTTTCACACAAAAAGATTATAAGTGTAGTAGTAGTAATGGTACTAGTAATAGGTAATAGCTGATAGAATTTGTGTTATAAGTCATGTGTAACAAGCCATGCGTGTTAATCTAGGCCACATTGAGGATCTTTACTTCCAGCTCACTAGTTGTGTGTGAACTCCATTTTTTTTTCTCGCTATTCTCTTGTCTCTTAGGCATTATTATTAATAAACCTGAGAGAATGAGCCATTACATTGGTTACAGGTGTGTCCCTTCAGCTCTACTTACTCTTACCTTTATATTTATTTTTGTTCTTTGTGAATTTTTTGTTTTCCAGTTTTACTACATTCTTTTCTAACAAAGTATATAAAGAAATGTTTTGGCCGCACCTTTAATCTGTTTTGATTGTTAGCAGAACTCAGTTGTATTTTTGATCCAAGTTCCTGCCGAAGACACCTAGCCAACAGTAATAGCTTGAAATGGGCTAAGACATCTTCAACTAATCTCAAAATGTCTTAAGATATATGATGTTTTTAAGATGTCTTATACCCCACCACTGTTGAATGCTTGATTCTGATTGGTTGGTTAATTTCCTGTAACAGCACAGCTCTGACAGCAATGCTGGCTGTAATTCAAATCACAGGTTTATATTAACGTATTTGTTCGTATAGTATTTACACAGGGGCTTGTAAAGCAGATGCTTCACATAAACAGAAGTTTTCCTCTACAGGAAGGTCTTCAAGACACAGGACTTTGTGCTTTGCAGTTACTCAGTAACATAACAAGCTGTGATTATTTTTTGTCTTATTAACTTCAAGAAAGAAACAATGACTGTCTATAGCTGCTATACCATAAGTCATAACAGGAATTAACTTGTTTCATGAATGTTTACAGCATTACATGTAACTATAAATGGATAAAAAGTAACAGCTAACAACTAACAACTTAATAAATATAAGTTATACTTAATAATATAAGTTGCTGTGGTAGATGAGGAATTTGTGTCAGGCTGTGTAACACAGCTCTGTTATTGATTATTTTCCTAAAGCAGCGTGACATGTCTTATTTTATTTCTTTGCCTAAGGAATAGTAACACCCTTTATTTCTTTCTTTTTTTTTTTTTTAAGAGATTCTTATTTTAACTTTTACAATTTCATGAGATTTTTTTGTAAGGGAATTTAATTAACTGTTTCCACTTCTTAATCCAACCAGAACCTCTGTTAATAGCTTTATGAATTCATCAAGATGTGAGTTGTGACAGCTTATATATTTTATGCCATGGTGTGATCTCTGGGTCTGTCAGTCCTCAGAGGCTCTGAGGGCTGGTGCTTGAGGGAGTGTACAGCCACAGGTGTTCAAAAAAACAAGCGCAAAGCATCTGCCACACAGAGCTGTGTGAAAATGCCTGTCATTGGGCCAAATGCCATTTAGCGGCACACTTCTGTTCTTAGGCTAATCAATAATCCACACAGGTAAAAGTTCAAAACCGACTGTACTGAAAATTTGCCTTAGTCATGATTACAAGGGTAGGCTTTTCCTTATCCTATGAAGACCGACAGGGAAAGGTTTAAAAGAGAGAAGAAGAAAGGGAGAAATTGGGATCAATTTCTTCCTGCAAGCGAGCAACAGTGTACTATATGGACCGAAGAAAGAATGATCAGAGAAGAGCAAGAAGAAGAAAGAAGGGTAAATAACGTGGAATCCATGTGTCTCTAGTGGCTGCTAGATTGTGTCTGATTGTAAACATACAACTAAATGCCTGCAGTTTAAGTAAAGCTGTGTTAGAGATTTCTTTTTTGTTTGTGAGAGTGAAACAATCAAGTTTGTCTCTAGTGTAAAATTACTAGACTTTTTTTATGTAGCCTTTCGAGTGATTTAGCATTACACCTGAAGGGTATTTGCTCTTAAAGCAGCTTGATTTCAGTAAATAAGGTGATATCTTCCTATACAAATTCAACTCTGAAACAAGACATACTAAAGCCTTTTTTAAATGTAAGTTAACAAACAAAAAAAAAAAAGGTTGGCATGCAGATTTGCCTCCATTTTTAGTCAAATGATTGTGGCGAGTACAGTGAGTTCAGGATAATGATGCTTGATGTTCACTAGGTTCCCTTTGGTTTTCTCTCTGTGCTGTAAAGCTGCTTAACTCCCTCCCTTAGTTCCCTTAACACCAGCTTCATAATGCTGGCTTAGGAATTGTTCGTAGTTTATAACACAAGCCATAAACTCAGAGTTTTTCTCAATTTCAGTAATCTGAAGTACACTGAGTAAGCATGCAGGCACAAAGCTGGAGAACCCACCTTTGCCTTTCATCCCCAGTTTTTTTATTATTATTATTTTTTTGTTTTGCTGTTGGCTTTTTTGAATGAAAATGTAGAACTTTTATGTTATATAAATTATAAAGGATAATGCTTTGCCTTATTAGTAATTATGCACTGCGTACATACATTAAGGTTGTAAATGCCCTGTAATGTTTGCCATGTAGCTGTGTTGTCCCTGTTATTTGATACTATTGTTTAGTTAATTAGCCCCTAAGGTATGATACCTGGTTAGAGAATAGGGGAACTGAGACCTTCTAGACAAAAAAAAAAAAAAGATACTCTGGGTTCACCGTTGATGATTGACTAAAAAGTGATACTATGTAATGTGCCTTTGAAATTCTTAAACAAGCAGATGACAAAAGTGATAAAGTAAAATGTAAATATTACTATTGCAAAGGGTTGCACCATGCAAACATGGCTTTTGCATAAGGGTGAACTTGTGTAACCTCTGTGTACTGCATGTGAGCATTACCTCATTCTGTATTCAAAAGTGCAGTCACTGTGAGTGAGTGTTTTTAAGGAGCGCTTTGGGTGGAAAACCTGATTTGTGCAATTTATCCAAATGGTGTCCTGTTTGGTGTCTAGTATTTGCTTCTTTAGATTTGCATTGAGACTACAAGGCTAACAAGTTAGTTTGTCTTGCCCGAAACCTTGCCTCAAAACACATGCAGTACTTAAACCACTCCTAAACATGTAACGTTAATCTATTGATTATGTATGTGGATTATACTAAAGCGCAGTTGAATTCTCACTTCTGATTGGTCAGAAGGATTTTGCAGTAACAACTATTTCCCAGGGACTTCTGTGGCAGACAATCTACATAATCTATGTCTAAGAATAAATTAATTAAAAAACATATTATTCAAACATAATTGTTAATATGCTGAAGCATTCTGTAAGTAGACATTTATTGCAGGAGTCACCAGTGTCATCCCATTTTAACAGTCAGTAAGTTTTCCACCACAGGAAAGTCTTCAGGATAGGTAGATTACTCTATAACATGCCAAGAGAGAGGGGAAAAAATGCTGGTGAGGGAATGACTGTTTATAGCTAGTATAATGTAATGATAGTATAATGTCATTCATCAATAAGTTTTAAAAAATTACAATTGTTGGCAAATTGCTGTGGTATAAGAGGAATAAGCTCCATGAACTTACACTGACAGAGTTCTAGGACTCAGAGTGTGTTCATCAGCACTAGGGAAGAGTTGATGTTGATTTTATTGACGTCACTCATTTACTGTACTGTGGGTGAAGGTACTCTTATCTAGGTGGCTACTTAATGTCTAGTACTTGAGCTCACATTTGTCACAGGTCAACACAAGTCTTTACAAATGATTTACACAACAGTAGCCAGTTGTACAGCATGGTAACTAAGCAATGACTCGAGACTTGTACATTAGCCCAATGATAGGTTGATGAGCCTAGCTAACTGAACTAATGTACCTATAACACCCACTGAATCATTTTTGTGGACCTAAACATGTACATTTCATGGTGGCTATATAATCAGAATCGGGTATGCAATAGGAGATAACCATTTAAAGATCACAATTTTGAGAGTCGGGTTATTTTAATTAACTAATGTCTCATAAACTTGATGATGTGGTTTAGGATTTAGTGTAATTGATAAAAAAAAAAAATAAAATTTCACCATGGAGCTGAACAGTGATTTTATTGGATCAACCATTGTGGACAACCAAAATCTCCTTTCAAGGCAGAATTGAACCAGAAAGCTAGAGGTCATTTGCATGATAATGTAGTTTTATTTTGAAATTAAAATTGTCTATACAAATTTATTTTATTTATTTTTTTGTTTTTTTTGTTTGGAAGCAGGCGATTGTGTAGCTAGAAAGTGCTGTTTAAACCAAGTATATAGTTTGGGCATTTAATTACAGAAAAGATTTTTGGATGATCAAAATCGATTTTTCATCTTAAAGTCAGAAATAGAGTGTTTTGCCACCTATAAATAACTGGATAACTATTATTAGGTAGAATGATTTGAAGCTACTGTGTTGTTGATTGCAGGCTGAGAGGCCTCGCTGGTAACTGGTTTGCTAGGACCAAATTCTACTCCCTTATGGATCTTTTTCAGGGACGTGTGGAAATCTGATAGTCAAAGCTGAAGACAAACAACCTTCCTTAGGCAAATATAGGCTTGGCATATGGGTATAAAACTCTTGCTCTCTCACTCTCATTCTCACTCTCTCTCCTGCTCCTATTTCCAGGCTCTTGATTTCAGTTTCTCTGTCCTCACTTCCTCCCTTTAGCTCCACCTTCTAATGACCTGATGACCACCAGGATCTCCATGCGTTCCCTGCCCTCCTTGGCCTCCATCAGCAGTGCTAGCTCTGACCCCCGCTTCCATTTCAAATGGAGGGCCATCACAGTGGTAGCTATATTAGCCTTGGGCTTGCTGCTCTATCTGCACCAAACAGCGGGGGGCGCTACAGCGGAGACACAACTCTTTCCATCACTGCGTCGTGCTGGTACTCATCGGCTGATTCGGGATGCGACGGCCAGAACAGAGGCCCGTTACAACCACACATACCCTCTGAGCCCACCAGAGCGCACTGCTAACGGTGTCCGCTACCGCATAGCCGTGATCGCAGACTTGGACACAAACTCGCGCAGCACCAAAGGCAATACCTGGTTCAGCTACATGCAGCGAGGCCACCTTCTAGTGTCAGACAACGGGGAACATGTGGAGGTAGAGTGGGACCCGGACAAGGTGGTGCTGGAGAGCCATTTATCAGAAAAAGGGCGTGGGATGGAGCTTTCCGACCTGGTGGCGTTTAATGGACATCTGTACAGTGTAGACGATCGAACGGGCGTGGTGTACCGCATTGAAGACAACCGGGCTGTACCCTGGGTCATCCTGCCTGATGGAGATGGCAGCGTTTCCAAAGGTGAGAGGAAAGCAATAGGAGAGTTAAATTTAAAATATTCCCACACCACATACTTATACTGCCGATTGCCATTTTCTACACCAAACTTTCTAGTTATTTCAGTGTTGTTTTAAAAAAAGAAAATGGAAATGATTTCATGTCTTATTTTTCTTTGTTTGGTTCAGAGGCAATTTATTTTTATAGTTTATGAATAATTTTTATAGTAAAAAATAAAAAAATGTTTAATATCTGGTTAGAAGTGAACAGTTGTTACTGTTTGAATAAAATATAGCATTGCAATATTTGTAAAAGGAGAAATAAAGGAAATGGCATGCAGACAGAATATTATAATTTTGTGTGTATACATCATATATATATATATATATATATATATATATATATATATATATATATATATATATATATATATATATATATATCTCGCTACTATGTACTGTTTATATATGCACTGTTTGTTGGTCTAGAGCACTAGAAAGTGTGTATGTGTGTGTATATATATATTTTTTATTTTATATTTTTATATATTTTTTTTTTTTTTCAAAATTGAATAATTGTGCTCAGATTTCACAGGGGAATAGACTGTAGTGAAACATGATATTAAAGATGCTTGTCCTTGTGTTTATGCTGTGAGCAGGTTTTAAGGCAGAGTGGTTGGCAGTGAAGGACGAGCACCTGTACGTGGGTGGGCTGGGGAAGGAGTGGACGACCACCACAGGTGAATTCGTCAACAACGACCCCCAGTGGGTGAAAGTCATCGGCTTCCAGGGTGACATTCACCACGAGAACTGGGTGCCCCATTACATCGCGCTGAGGGGTGCAGCAGGCATCAAACCACCTGGTATAAAAGCTCATAAAGCAAAACACACTTCACAAAATGAGATTCTAAATCTGATACAGTCAGCTTCAGTGATGAAGGCCAACTGCTTGACCATTTGGCCTTTTCACATTCCTCTGTATATACTTAATATTGCCTTTCATGACTTGATGCACTGTAGGACAGTGAGTCTCCAGAATGTGAGGAGCTCTTTGTGTTCAGTAGACCACCCAAATTAACATTAATAAATGGTTAATATGACTAGATAAGGGAGGCACAGAGGATTAGTGGTTAGCACGTTTGCCTTGCACCTCTGGGGTTGGGGGGTTTGAATATCGCCTCCGGTTTCCTTCCCCAGTCCAAAGACTTGTCCCCCGCCTTGTACCCTGAGTTCCCTGGGACCCTATGTATGATAAGCGGTACAGAAAATGGATGGATGGATGACTACATAAGCCGTAGAAAAAAAGATGACTGAAAATGCGAGCAGTATTTAGCTGTATTTTGCTAATGCACAGTGATATTATTAAAGACCTTGGACATTCCTTATAGATAGAGAGTTACATTTAAAGTGTAGTCGTATTTATTTACCGATTAATAGAACAAGATTGCCGTATTTAAAACAGCCATGAACTGAAATAAAGCAATAAGGGGATGTGAACCATTTTTATGACAATTGTATTGCAACATTTAAAGTTCCTGTCATATGATTTAATCTTAAACACTCATACACAATATATAGATGAGTCACAAATTAAAGGAAAAACAGTCTCTGTGGGGAGCGTTCATTTGTTTTGTTGGCATTGTTTGGCTCCACTTATCCCCTTAGAATCAATTCAATACAGACGTCTTCTGACTAATCACCTTTATCATCAAAACACCAGTTAAAGGAATATCTTTTGGAAGAATGGTGAATCCCTCCAGTACAGTTCCAGAGAGTTGAAGAATCTGTGCCAAAGGTGATCTGGTGGCTCATGGTGGCCCATGATGGAGCAAAACCTAAACAAAATAGTTAAACCGAAACAAAAATAAATTAGCTATACAGTAAATAGCTCTCTCATCAGTACCATACCACAAATCTGCCAGTATGATGCTAAACTTTTCACAGAGACTCAGTACAGTTCATGACCTAGATAATAAATGAGTGATGGCCCTTTGCCAGCCCACTGTTATCCGACCCACATACCACCATGGAGTGAACTCATCCCAATCTGGCTGCCAGGACACAGCTGCGATTCAGCCTCGATGACACCATATCTCTGTCATCGAACATAGAAAACTGAAATGCAGCACTACCATGTATGCCATTTATTAAAGCTTGATTCCAAACGCTGTAAAACCTTGGAAGTAAATACTTGCAGTTGTGCCTCTTCGGGCTCAAAATACCCTTGGCATTGCTATAACTGAACCTTTTGTGTGTGAATTAAAGTGTAACCCTAACCCTAATCTTAAGGCATTTAAAGGGAAATTTCACAGAAGTTTGAAGTGTGACTTCTCAAATGCACTTTTGCTGAATGTGCACTTTAATGATCTATCTCTTGTTTATTTCGCTCTTAATAAGGACTTAAGAACTAGTTTTGTCAAAAATATAGATCAGTTTATGAATATACAAAATATAATATACAATTTTGAACATATTAGTTGGCTCCTTTTTTGTTTTGACAGCAAGTTGACCGATAGGCAGCTGCACACACACACACACACACACACACACACACACACAGCTGCAGTCCTGCCTCTTTTCAATTCAGTTCATTTCAGCTCAGTATTTGCATAGCACTTTTAACAAAAGAGATTGTGACATTGAACATCTGACTTGAACTTTCATGCTTGCTTCTCTGAAATATGAACCAGCATATTCTAGTATACTCTTTTGTGTGTGGCTGAGTCCTGTTTTTGGAACAATGGCCATTTCTACTGTGTGAACCCGAAGCTCCTGTAAAACATCAATAATGACCTCAGCATCCAGATCCTGGATGGCCACTTCACTACAGAGATTTGTGTTTTCTCAAGTCAATTGGGTTTTTATTGACATTCCTCGATATATATCTCTATACATTAGAACAGAATGTCATTTCTTCAGGACCATGGTGCAACACATCATGCAGTATCACTGTACACAGGACTGCTAAGTGCAGATACACAACAGTGTGAGACAGTGCACGCATACAGTATCGGATAGAGGAACCAGTGCAAACAATTGTCTCTAAACTCTGTTGTCTCTACCCAGTATACAGTATGAATAACTGAATAAGTTAATGTGGAATGTATCAATAAATACTTGGACAATACTTTGGAGTACTTGTTACTATTACTACTAGTAGTAGTAGTAGTGGTAGTAACTAGTAATAACTAGTTAATTTGATTTTAAACTATGTGTTGCTGAAGACACTCAGATCTAGAAGAGGAGAAAGAACACACACACATGCAGTGATATTTGCATAATCCCGTAACAAAAAAAAGCCCACGGGTCATAACTCCTGTCCTTCTTGTCCTTCTCAGGTTATTTGATACACGAATCGGCAGGGTGGAGTGAACGACAACAGCGCTGGTTCTTCCTCCCACGCCGCGCCAGCTCTGAACGCTATGAGGAAACAGCTGACGAGCGCCGCGCCACCAACCTGCTCCTGACCTGCACAGCTGATTTCAGCCACATATCGGTGTCCCGTGTCGGGCGTCTGCTCCCCACCCACGGCTTCTCAGCCTTCAGGTTCATTCCCAACACCCATGACAACATGGTCTTGGCACTGAAGTCTGAGGAGGACGCAGGCAAAATCGCCACCTACATCACAGCCTTCACACTGGACGGACGAGTCCTGTTGCCTGAGACAAAGATCGGAGATGTGAAATACGAAGGACTGGAGTTCATCTAGTTTAGTACAGGAGAGTGGATTTCTTACATGGGAGTGACTGGGTATGTGACCATGTGTGCAGTGTCGTAGATTTAAAATGTCATAAAAAGATCAGTTTCTCTTTATGATATTTCTGTATGCAGTGGTGATACTATACACTGTATGTATTCATGTCCCCATGCAGACCTGCCAGTGGAAGCACCTGATACCTGTGCTGTCATGGCAAGGGAGATCAATGACGTCAAACAAAACGCAAAGACACAATTACATGGCAAGCTACATAGAGAGCTCACAGAGCTTACACGCTTGCCGTGTAGTCTTAAACGTGGGCCGAGTTCTTTCCTCAGCATCTCTGTGAAAAACAGTGCTGCTAAAGACTCAGGGTTTTTTTTGTGATTAAGACGCACAACATGGACTAACTCTAACCAAACAGGAATGATCCAGAAGATAAATTTGTCTTTTATTAAGTGGACATGAAGGATGAAGATGCAAATGAATCATGTTCATGTCAGTGTGTTTTTATTTATAATATTTTAGTCATGCAGATATTTGTAAATTGCATTAAAGTCACCCAAAACATATTCGGAAGTCAGGTTTGTGGTGGTTTCACGAAAACTACCATTAGAAAAACAGAAAAAACTTTTACCCTCATTGGACATTAAAGTGCATATACCTTAATATGCAAATTAGAAATGCCCCTACATACAGCAGTAGAGGTAATAATAATGTACAGTAATAATAATGAACAATTTTAATAATTAATCATTAGTAATAATATGTAATAATCAACCAGTCAACACAAAAAGAGTTTTTATTCATAAAACAGTATGATATAAAGGGTGAGGTTTAGGGTGACTTTAACAACGGGGTCTGAATGAGTGTTTTGTTTCTGTTTTATTCTTGTGTTTTAAAATCCTGCTGAAATGCATATATGCTCACTGAATGTTGCTCTTCTGAGTTGTGGCTGTGATCCTGAATATTTCACAGCCTTCATCTTGGACAAGAAATTAAAATTAAGATGCTTAAACACCTGAGTTATTCAAGAATATTATTTTTCCCTAATTTTGTCCCTGACCAATTACAGCACCTTTCCCAGTGCACCATTACCCATCAGGGTCTGCTCATTTCCCCTGACAGAAATGTGAGTACACTGTTGCATCACAAAATTAACCCTTTACTGCATGCTGCATTTATCTGGATTTTTTCTGAGCATTTAAATTTTAAACACCTATTCACTGATTGGTGTGTTTGTAGTAGGTGGGCACATTAAAATCTCCCACTGTCCTCCTCTTTTCCACACTAAACATCATTTAAGCCATTCTCATAAGAACTCTGCAAAAAACATTTACTAATCATTGGCTTTTAAATCATTTTTTGTCATTGTTTAAAACTTTTTTTTTTAAATTATAGTATTTTTGTTTAGTAAAATATGTATATGTCAGAAAAATTAAGGCATTTGCAAAAAAAAAAAAAAAGAAGAAGACAATTATTATTCAACATTTATTTTATGTATTTCACTTATATTTCATGCAGCTTTCATAATAATGGCTTACATGTTTTTGTTTCGAACATGGAAATGTTCTAAGGCCAGGATATGAAGAGGATGGCACTGGCTATTCCTATACAAAACAGTGAGGTTGAGTTAGACCATAATGCAGGAAGTGAGGACGAGTCAGAACAGGAGACAGGTATGTGCTTGGAGGAATTTTCAAATGATGGGTAAATTTCTACCTCTATTTTAACTACATCAAGTTAAAATATAACTTGTATTTCAATGAGAGGGAGGGATTTATTTTGAAAGAAAGTAAGCATAGACCAGTTTGAAAGTAGAAAATCCCATTTAAGAAAAGAAAAATGCAAAAACCCTGATTGCTAGGAGTTAAATACTCCGAATGTAATACCAATACCGCTGTTTCAACAGTGACAATTAAATGTCCAACAGGCATATTTCCACTGTTGTATGGTGTTCCCATATCCTAATATACCAACGAAAATAAAAAGACTAAATAAATGTTGAAAATGTCATTTGAAGTGATATAGTTTTATCACTTAGCAATAACGCAATAGAACTTTTTCCTCATGAGGGTATCTTAGTGTGTGCAGTAAAAAAATTGCCCATTTCCTTCCAATCAAAGTTCTGATCGCATGAAGATGTAACAGAAATACTAAACATCATTTGACCCCATATGAAGTTTAGAAACATATTTGCACTGTTCATGTCAAGTTAAAACTTTTATTTTTGTCATTTCTTATTGTTTAACAATAAAAGCACTATGTGGGCTTAAATCAACATCTTTACTATCTGTAAAACACAGATCATTATTCACAGCTTTGTTCCCATGACGACCAGGCCTGTTTGTAGTCCTTCCACTGTAAGCACATGGAGCAGGCCCAGAGTCCTGAGAAAGTCCAACATTCTTCTGTCATTAGATCTGAACTCGCAAAAAACACCAGTTGAGCCTGAGGAAGAAATGCACAATATATCTGTGTAAAAAAATGAAGGCAGTGGCATTGTATAAACATGACAGAGGATAAAACCAGACACTGACTGGTTGCACACACCATGTCTGATTGATCAATATACTTAATATAAACACACTTACTTCACTAAAGGTAGTATGTGAACCTATACAGATTTCGATACGGTATTTCTCAGTGCTGTGTAGTGTCTTGCTAACATACCAGCTTCTTGCAGTAAAGAGAGCATGTTGCCAATCAGGCGCTTGGCAGTGTTGGGATCTGGTACTCTTGGGTGGATTTGAATAATCATGAGAGAGGGGAAATCTCTCAGCATCGTTTCTGGATACTACATACAGGTACAACAGACACAAGGCAGTGAAAATCACACTAGATTATAGCCATATCAGAGAAGACTTTCTGCACTATTTGCTGCACAATTATGCCTAACATGATTGCCATTATTTGGCTCATCCAATTTAGGAGCAAAACATTTTAAACATATTTTTTCTAACAAACGGAACACAATCATTTAGTTGCACATTATAAGCCTTCCTTCACAATATATCTACATAATGGTGGCTAGGACAAGTGTTATTAATTGAGTGTATCTTTTCAATGCTAAATATAAATGCAATTAGACTGTACGTAAATAAAGTATAAAAAAAAAAAAAAAAAAAAAAAGGGCTTCTTGGTCTGCAGTTTGATCTCGTCTAATGATCATTAGTTTTGCCTGCGTAGCCAAATGTACTGCCTTTCTATTAAATAATTGACAATTAAAACATGATTATGGAATTTGTGATTTAATGAGCCAGTGTCAATAAAACCTGTTATCTTCAGCCAAGTTCACCAATATCACTGTCAATTTTAACCAACTGATGAAGCCAGTATTCATGATTGTGGTTAAAATACAATTAATTGTCCATCTGTACTGTAAAGTTCAGCTAGTATTAAAGGGTGGGAGGTAGTGGTGTCCCCTTTGTCTCTCACCTGGGATGTGGTGATGGCTGTCTTTGCATCAGTGAGGGCTAAAGCGAAACCACAGATGCCGACCTCGTCCTCCAGCACCAGATCACAGTGTTTAGATGGAGCAATCTGACCATCCACCAGCCTGAGAGGAAGGACACAGAGACTAATGTAACTGCATCATGTATAGCAGCCAGCTTGATGCTAGTGTTGCCATTTTTAGCTACTATCAACAACTGTCAGTAAACTCTGATCTTTTTTTTCCTGCCATAAATCTGGAAAATGTCTTGTCACCAAAAAATATAGTTCAGTCAAAGTGTATTATCACCTTTCACCAAGTAATGCAGTTTGCTGTAGTGTCTCACTCTGCATCTCCTTGGATAATCTTAAAACTTCAGACTGCAAAGTAGAGACACACATGATCAGTACTCATAATGGATGGCAGCTCTACAGAATCATTCGGTGGCCTAAAGCATTTGAGTCCAGGTCTAAGAGCAGACTGTAAAAGCAATACGGCTTTATCTTTCTAAATCAGTAAGTCAGTCACCTTATCTTTGGGGGTACACGGTCGAATAGTGTACACTCTAGTGGCAGGAGGGCTACGAAACAGATCTCTGTTCCCGTGGCATGGAAGCATCCTCTAGATAACAAAGTCAAATTAGTAAAACCAGTTACTAGTCACTTAATTATCCCTTTAAGCATTATTTCACCTTGTTTGTAATCATTTAATGCACAATAAAATGTACCTGGAACTCTCCAGAAAGTCCACCTCTGAAGCCCCATGGCTCCGGGTCATCATTTATAACTTGAGAGGGAGGGGGATTACGACCACCTGTTTCCAAAAGAAGCAGAAAAATAAATCAATATCAGTCTGGTCAAGGAGATTCTGCCAGAATGCAGAAAGAAATGCTTTATAATAAAGAACAAAGTGTAGCGGATGGGTTACATTTCTGACGGGATTTTTACAGCTAGGCAGTAGTGTAATAGACTACTTTTCTTTAAAAAAAAAACAAAAACAGTAATTATGATTACAGCTCCTTTTCAGGGTTCACCTGATTATATTTCTCAAGTCAATTAATTATAATATACTAGTTTCCAGTTTGCTGAGCATGTCCACAAACTTATTCATTGCTCTGTTATTTATATATCTTTATCTTTTTTGTTGAGTTCGCCTTAAAGATTTATTTGTGATCCTTTCTAATACTAACTAGGAAGTTTTTTCTTGCAATAGGAAGAGGCATCCTAGCTAACTTAACAGTAGATGGCAGTAGCAAAATCATTCCTCAGTTGGCTGAGGATAGAACACTTGAAGAAAACCTCCAACTGCAATTCAAGATGTTGTATAACATTTCTCTAGGAAAATGTATTTACTTTCATTAATCCACTTAAAGATGCACTTTATATTGGCTGTTTTTTGGAACTAACAGTAGTCTCTAAAGTGCAGGTACCATTTTCTTGTTCATAGTGTTCTAACCAGAGGTATAACAAGACTAAATAATAAAATTAGAGAACAATTAATGTGTTGCTTCCACAACACACTAGATAAACCTGTTAAGTAGTCCAAAAGTAGTTAAAAACACTTTAAGTAATTGAAAAGGTTACAGTTTATTGCATTTTTAGTGATGTAATTCATAATCAGTTCCAGTTCCTATATAATCTCATGAGTACTTACCCAAACTGTTGACGAATGCCCTGGCTAAGGACACACCACTCTTTATATCACAGATGTAGTTGTACAGGTCGTACAGAATAGTTCTGTTGGGTGCGTTCGACAACCTGTTAAACATCCGGACAACCGCAGCACACAAGTCTTCAAAGTGCTCAGCTCTCTCTCGCCATTCTTTGGCCTGTTATTTAATTTTTAAAAATTATTATAATTACATTATAATTATAATAACAAAATTATTATAATTTTGGATTTAAATGAATATTAATCATAATCTAAACAATAACATATTTTCCTTAAAATCTGTCATATCATGTAAAACACTGTCCAATATTGGGTTCCTGAGTGGCGCAACAAAAGCTTTCATCAGCAGATCGAATTTCGAGTTCAAATCCCGAAGATGCTATAACCATCGGTGGCTGGGTATCCAAGGGAGCAAAAATTGGTTGTGCTCTCTGGGTGGGAGGGATGGCATATTCTCTCTCCCGTATCAGTCACAGTGACACTAGCCAATCGTAGGCAGAAGGGGGCAGATACTTTTCCACAAAGTGTGTTACGCTGCCCGCTCAAACAGGTTTTGTGACTTTCTTGCCCTCTCACTCACCTTGTTGTTTTCGGCTACCACAGGACCAAACGTGGCAGCGTCACTGTTGCCTCTTAGCCACTGCAGCTCTTGCAGCATGGTGAGGGCTGTGGGACCATATTCATAGGGCAGGTAGAAAAGCTCAGCGAGCAGCGTTAGGTCCTCCAGGGTGAGTGGCT
Source organism: Pangasianodon hypophthalmus (assembly GCF_027358585.1). Taxonomy (NCBI): domain Eukaryota; kingdom Metazoa; phylum Chordata; class Actinopteri; order Siluriformes; family Pangasiidae; genus Pangasianodon; species Pangasianodon hypophthalmus. The sequence continues at coordinate 7,210,603 of NC_069720.1, forward strand.
CAGCCGTGTACAGCGGGTTCTCTCTGGGCCCCGGCACATACTCATCCGTCTGCATGGGCTCCTCATCGGACGGCTCTTTCTTAGCACGACCACTGCCCGTGCGGGACACTGCACACACACAGAGGGGCTCTAAATCAGCACGGATGGAATTTTAGGCACTGGTTTGCCTAAGAACACTTCATAATAACCAGTTTAAATACTAAATAAACTAAATAAACTTTTCCTTATACAATTTACTAATTATGAACAGTGTTTACATCACAAATATATGTAAAGCATGACTGAATATTGGCATGGCTTGTCTTTTTGGTAAGGAAAGGCTGCCTGTTAGTAGATAATCTAATATGATATTATCCACAGCAGTATTACCATAGATTCATGTATAACCTACAGAAATTGAACATGGACATTTTACCATCAGGTTGATCGGCCACACCAAACTCAACCAGCCAATCAGTGAGGGCAAGCCGCAAAGCCTCCTTGGGGTTGTAGTCAGACCCCTGATCCTCGCCATCTGTAGAACAACAATCAGTATGACAGATAGAAATTTATAAAAGATAATCAGAACCATTCCAAATGACTTTTATGTCATGATAAGTAGGTCATAAGAAGGTTACATCAAACAACCAGTCATGCAAGAGTTACCGCTCGGACCAGCTTACCCATAGCAACATCTTTCTGTCCCGTGTTAGATTTGCACCAAGTGGCTAGTGTATGAATAGCCACGAAGTTGGGCTCAAATTCACAGTTGGGGTTGGTGAGTACTCCTCGGAGTTTGGGAATGAGTTCTGTGGGCCGGTTCTTGAAGGGTCCCATGAACAGCCGCTGTGGGTCGTAGTCATTCGCATGGATGTTGTCCCAAATCACTGGTGGCCTTCTAAGAACACTGGACACTTCCTCAATTGACTCCACAGAAATGTCCTTGGACACCACTTTTGGCCCTGAGAGGAGTGAAAAGCAAACACATAAAGAAACAGTACACAGAAAAGAAAAAAAAAAATCACACAAAGCCTCATATCACGTAAATCACACAAACAGCTTTTTCTTACCATGAATGAAAGTAAAAACCTGCTGGTGTCTGCTTCTTTAGTGTTAAGCTCTGTAGTGTAATTTTTCAAATAGATTGTTTAGTAATTTGCCAGGAAGAATCAGTATTCAGATATTTAAAGTTCAGAGTGGAACTGTATTACCATTTGCGTAACCTGGGAGGCAGAGTGTAGGGCATTAATGATACCAGAATTCACAAAGGACAAAACTGAATTCAGTTGCCCAAGATGGCTGCCATAATAATGATACATTCAATTCAATTCAATTCAATTCAATTTTATTTGTATAGCGCTTTTAACAATGGACATTGTCACAAAGCAGCTTTACAGAAATAAATGGATTCACAAAAATATATTGTAAATATTTAAATTTATCACTGTGAATTTATCCCTAATGAGCAAGCCAGTGGCGACGGTGGCAAGGAAAAACTCCCCGAGATGATATGAGGAAGAAACCTTGAGAGGAACCAGGCTCAAAAGGGAACCCATCCTCATCTGGGTGCAACGGATAGTGCAATTATAAATAAATCCCTTCTATTGTGTACTATATGGACAAATAGTGCAATTGTGCAACCAATAAATTCATCACAGTATTTGCAAGAGGTCCGGCTGGTTAAAATCTATCCACTGTCCACTGATGGAGTCCTGAGTACGAAGCTGCTCGTGGCAACTGCAGCCCCAAAGCCACTACAGCAATCGCAGTCCCAAGCCATTACAGTACAGCTCCCCATATACTTCATATACATACATACATCTTCTAGCCACATGATGAAGATTTTTTTAATGCTTATAGATTACAGTTTGTCACACTGTGTCCTAAACCACATCACTTAATCATGTGACATTACTGGAACACCTGGGAAAGTATTTTAGGTGCAACAGATTTCCAGTTCTTTAGCCAGTTCTTCCAGCAACTTTAGCCTCACAGCACCAGTCCAAAAATAAAGATGTAGACGTTGAACACCAAATGTGTCTTGGCTGATTGAGTATATTTGGAAACTTTATTTTAACATTGGCAAAATTATATAGCAAAGTAAAATTCCAATTACTTTGGCACATCAGACACAGTACTCAACACACATCTGACATCTGAATATTCATTTTATGATATAATCTTTCAGGTTCATTAGGAGAGTGCTGTACTGGATATTTAAAATAAATGGAGATAAATGGACAGAGCTTCTGATCTTACCAGTCCAGAGAATATCAATCCCATGGAGGAGCTTCTCTCCGACAGTGTGTAAATATGAAGACTGTCTCACATTAGGGGTACAGAATGCAGCACAGTAATCTACAAGAGAAAAATAGTAAAGAGAAATAGTGAAGTTTAGAAAACGGTTTACCTACTGCAAAATTTCCATGCTTTTTTTTTTTTAATTTCTGTTTCAAATCCATTGCTTACAGTATTAGGAAAGGTGCTTTCATGCTAGGCTTTTTTTTCCAGAAAAAAATGCTGGCTGGGATGCATTTTATGCTAAAGTGGAAAAAAGCTACTCATGCAAGGAATACCCTGTAGGGTTATTATTAGTAATAAAGTAATAAAGGCTATAACAAATATTAAATACTGGTTTCACTCTGGTGATGAGGATGTTGTTTGTTTTCTCTGTGACTCATGAGGTAAAGCAAAAGAAGACTAGCTACTTCTTTATTTTGCATATAGGTCCATCCAAATTATTCTGAGAAACTGTTATGTAGTCACACACTTATCACAGGCAGAGTACTGCAATTTATAGTCATCAGTGTTACCTGTTGGGCAGAAGAGAAAGGTCTGGGGCTCCTGCAGGTGCTGATACACCTGATTGGTGATGGACACCTGTGCATGAGCAAAGGAGCTAAAGGCCTCCTTATCAGCAGCACACATTTCTGGCTCAATGTCATCAAAAAGCAGGGCAAAGGATCTGCAGCCGAACTCAACCACCTGCCATGCAAGAAATGCACACTCACCTCCATCAGATTTGGCTCAGAGACAACTACGTACTGGTCATTAAACATTAAATTATGCCACTGCTCAATGAAATGCTGGCTCTGGCAGTAATTTCTTAAAGTTTGTAAATGTATCTTTGTGATAAGATTGATGAAACACTATCAATTAAGGACTGAACATGTATAAAATCATGTAATATTACCTGACTTAGCTTTCTCTTAAGAGCAGCAACCTCTTTAGGGTTTGAGAAGGTAATATCCAGCCCGGGTGAGATGGCGTAGATGAACTCAATGTCATGTTCTTTCGCAGCAGAAATGAGTGTGATCAGTTGCTCTTCAAAGACACAAAAGACAATTTTATATTACAAAATCATATCACACTAAAAAAGGATGGGATCAGCCTTCCATTCACAGTTTGGTATAAAGGTTTTTCAAAATTCTTTAAAAGTCAGCCTTTTTTGGAGGAGGTTAGCTGAAGCAACCTGATTTGAAATTTGAATTTGAAATTCAGTATCCAAATAAATACAGTGCTCTTCAGTGTTCGGAAGACACACAGTGTATGAAAACATGACATGAATGGGCAAATAGAGATGCCTCCTGCTTTCTCACATTTACGGAGGCACCACAGTTGCCTAATTTTAATTTATTCGCTATTTGCACTACTGGTGGGATGCTAAATGCATTTCGTTGTCTCTGTACTCGTACTCTGACAATGACAATAAAATTGAACCTAACCTAATCGTGGTGATGACTGCCGAAATGTGAGGACTACCGACTATTACAAAGTGTCCTGACTTAAAAAATCAATGACACCACTTTGTTCTTGGATTTTTACTCCCATTTTCTCCCAATTTGGTTACTTGCCAATTCCCACCCACTAGCTAGCTCTGCCCTATCACACAGAGAGGGTGAAAGCTAGCTGCATCTTTTCGAACTGCTGCTAATGCTCTACCCTCTTTTGCACACAGATGCTCACGATTGGCCAGTTTCGCTGTGATTGACAGGGGAGAGAAAGTATGCCATCCCTCCTACCCAGAGATCAGGGCCAATTTTACTCTCTTGGACTCCCAGCCATGGATGGCTGTGGCATTATCAGGATTCAACCCACCATCTCCTGACGATAGAGCGAATGCTTCTGACCCCACCATTAACGTCACAAAGAAAATATATTTCTAACGACTCATAGTCCAGTATACCACAGGACCTATGACAGCCATTCATTTTTCTTGATAATGTTTTTAAGTGAAACGATATAATCATGAGTTTCTTACCTGACTCCTCTGATGTATACAGCTCTCTCCAATACATCCTGTGTTTGTAGTCATCTTTTGGGGCATAAAGGTATGTGTTCAATCCCCATTTCTGCTCCCTGGGTTATTAAAACACACACATACAGATTATAGATTCAGTAGACATTTAGAAGATCCATCTACCCTTGTAGCTACAATAATTGGTCATTTTATCAGGTAAAGATACCATATAGGTCACTTTGCAGATACAGTGTCTTGCATAAGTTTTTACGCCCTTGACCTTTCTACAACATTAAATCCATTATTAAAATATGGATAGAAGATAGGACAACCGCGACTGCCTAGTGGAGGCCACCCACCAAAAGTACGGACGATTACGGAGGGCATTAGCCAGAGAAACAACCAAGAGTCAAGGGGTAAGTCTTAACATGATGCTACCACTACCATGGATGGTGTTCTCAGGTTGATGAGCAGTGATGTGTTTCCACCAAACACAGCGCTTTGTGCCAAAGACAATAGTACAATTTTGGTCTCACCAGACCAGAGAATCTTTTTTCCACATGTTTGTTGATTGCTTTAAGACTACACATGGCTTCCCCTAAAATTTAATTAAAATGCGCCAATGAAATGTTTACCAATGTGTCTATATTATTTATCAAACTTGGTGGAATTCAACATTTCAGCAAATCAAATGATTAATATCCATATACAGTACATAAGAGAAAGTTGTTACGTTGTTCTTCCCCTGTTTTAATAGCCACCAGCCAACACTGGTGTCTGGGATATGGTTGTCCTGTGAACAGCTTCTTCCATCTGAGGTGTAGGTCTCTATAGCTCTTTCAGAGGTTCCCTTGGCTTCTTTGGTGCTTCTCTGAATAATGACCTCCTTACCTGATCACTGACTTTTGGTGGATTCTTTACATTTTTTTTAAATAACTGATGTTACTGAAGTTTAGGATTTTTTAATAACCAAATGCTGATTGATTCTATTATACTTTGTCATGATATTGTTTTGATAGCTCCTTGGTTTTTATGATGCTGTTTGTTTAGGTATGTTCTCTAACAAACTCCAGTAACTTCCAGTAACAGGTATATTTATACTGAGATCATGTGACACTATAACTGCACACAGGTGGATTCCTGTTTGTGGATTCCTTCCAATTTAGAGAATTCACACCAACAGGGGTGAATATTTACACAATCACAACTTTTATGGGTTTTTTTATTTGTAAATAAATTTTTGCAAACTATATTGATTTCCCTTCCACTTCATTATTATCGGCTATTTAGTGCATATTCATGATGCATTATCCCAGGTAAGTCAATTTCAGTTCCAGGTTGTAACACTGGAAAAGATCAAGGGGGTGAATACTTGTGCAAGCCACTGTATTTAACTGGTAATAATGGACAATATGTAAAGGTACAAGGTAGGTGTACCAAATCAAATGTCAACTATGTTTATGATGAGCCAGAGACAGATAATATGAGGAATATTATCAAAGCAGATAAACCTTTTACTACCTCCTAAACAGCTCCTTCCTTTGCTCCATAGTCCACGGGCGCCCATAAAACCCTGAAAATCAAAGGTCAGTGTACAGCCAGGTCTTAATGAACCAATTCCCATCAGTGTAACTTGTTCCTATTAAACCAACATTATATTATCAGCACTAGTACAGTACAGTACAGTACAGTACAGCATTTTCTCCAGATGTAACTCACCTTCCACAACCCCACTGAGGAACATCCTCTGCCTGGTGCTCATCTTTGACACTGGTGCAAACTCGGTGTCTCAAACCTTCTTTGACAGCAGATTAATTTAGCAAACAGTGTTAAGCAATGCAGAGGCAGCTTGTCTTAAACACTCCAAATGAATGGCATTAGTAAATACTGCACTTCTGACTTCAAAACTCACTTTCCCTTCTATATTTAATGCATTAGAAATCGAAACTAGGCGTACTGACACGACAACAGAAGACTGACCGTGCTCATCCCAGCTGTTTATAATGCACTCCTCTGCCTTTATGATCTGCCCAGTTCCTCGTTGCACTTTGTATTTACACCTACTGCGCATGCGCCCAACCTGTCACGCAGCTGCTGTGGGAAGTGTCAAACTCCGCCCAGCGAAACGGTTCGAGCTGACTGCGCATGCGCCAAGTCGTCATTGCAAGCATTTTCCCACTCAAATTCCGATATGTCCCGCCTCTTACACTAGGATTGGCAACTCACAAGCAGTCTGCTGATTGGACAGGTTAGAAGTCATTCACGACACCATGGCTAGCATAGAACAATTAGCAGGTGTAAATAAGTATTGCCCAAACGAGTGTTTTATCCCACTTTCATATTATTATTATTGTTGTTGTTGTTGTTGTTGTTGTCTTCAAAAGGGAGGCAGGACTGGCTCCAAGTGCCCCCAAGCAGACACTGACCCCAAGAGGACCATGCAGGACCAGGTCTGGTGCAGGTCAAGGGGAACATGTCAGGAGGTCAAAAACTCTTAACAGCACCCCAACTGCAATTTATTAACTTGACCCTAACCTCCCACTCCCACAACCCCCTTCAGGACTTGACTTTAACGTGAGGATTAGACTTGACTTTGACCTGAGAGTTGCTGACCCGAGACTCATCTTGGACTTACAGACTTATATAGGTTTGGAATTTTGACTTCTTGAATGATCACTGAATTTTCCCTGGGGTCAGATCAGAAGACAAGTCAAGTCAGTTTGAATAGCACTTTTTTATTCGAAATTGTCATAAAGCAGCTTTACAGAAATCTGGATGTGATTTAGATCCCTACTGAACAATGAAAGTGGCTGTGGCAGGTAATGACTCTCTGTGATGACATGGAGAAGAAACTCAAAAGGGAACTTCTGAGTAACCTGATAATCAGGTATTACTCATCCACAATTGTATACTATAAAGTTAAACCGTACTAAGCGAGTTAAAAGGATGCTCATTATGATTATAATTATAATTATATTATCAGGGTCTTTAAGATTACAACAGCAATTCTTAGACACGAGTCTGCAGTATCAAAGTGAGATTATCCGCTGAAATAAGCGTGAGACTTGGGCATAAACTTAGTTTATCACAAGAAATAAGTACAGAAGTACAGAAGTACGGAAGCTCCAAGTAGAAGTAGTATCAGTATGACTGAGTCAGGTCTGGAAGGTGAGAGAAGCCACAACAGCAGAATTGAGTCAGCATCAGGCACCAGCATCGCATGACAGCGAGCCTAACCAGACCATGCTTAACCAGACCATGCTCAAGGTAGGTAACTTTGTTCATGTTTCAGATTCACTGATTAACTACAAAAAACATAATACTACTGGTTATATGATAATCATTCATGGGTGGGATAGTCTACAAACTATCAGTCATTCTGATAGAAAATAACCAAATGTGGAGAGGATTTTGTAAATTTTCTAAACACAACCCAACAAACAGTACGCTTAAAAAAAATGACGTTCAAGCATTATTTATTTTTTATTCAACAGAAAACAGTCATCTTTTTCATTCCAACTTAGAAAAAATGATTTTGTAATGATAGGCCTATTATTAACACTTAAATTATGATGCATCTTTTTTTTAATAGCCTGTAAATGCTTTTCTGTTTTTTTAACACTTCAAATATTTTTCTCTATTATACGCACTTCAACAGAAGGTTTATTTTAACTTCAATGTCACAAACGAATGCTACATATTAAGTTATATTTAGTGTCAGTGTAAGTGCAAGCTCTTTGGGAGTTTTGAGGTAATTGCTTGGTTTGTGTCCAACATGCTCCATATTCATTCATCCCTTTGTCATCCCGGAGGACTCTGTGCTACGTCTTTAGCCCTCGCTGGGCTTGCTTCAGCAGAGTGTCAAAGTCAAGTGTGTTATCCTTGCTCCTTCTTGGGGCTGGGTCCATGTCACGGTTGGAATCTGAAGAACAGAAGAATCCCAAGTATTAGTCTTGAGTGTGTGGAGCAATAATCTAACACATAAATCCCTGTGAATTAGCTGTTACTATAGAAACGGTAATGCATTAGAACAAGCACATAAACATAAACCAGTGATTTTAATTATAGCTGACACTACTCTCAGAGCTGCTGTTATCTAAAATTCATCAACATCATCTGAACAACCAGAGTTGGGAATTCAAAAGCTCTGTTGTATAAACAAAAATATATTGCAAGTTAATGTCAGGAACCGGCTGTTCCTATTTAGCGAAGCTTGTTAAAGGCATAATACGCATTTCTAAATAGCATAACAGACTTTTGTGCTTTTTTTCACCCAGGGTAACACTGGGATCAGTACTTGACAGATTTTTTTGGGATGTAGTGGAGACAAGTCGGCACACAAACCTAAATCCATGTAGTCTGACTGGCAGAACTGTCGTCTCCCACCAAAGCAAATATCGAACGGGAGCTCGTCCGGCTGCCTCAACTTTGTCCCTTTCTCTATGGCAGCGAAAGCATCGTCTTTGTTGAAATATGTAACAAATCCATAGTTGTCTCTATAAATGGAAGATATGAGAGGAAAAACAAAAAAGAGAAAATCAGATATAGGCAAAAAAAGCTGTTTTAAGACTTACTTACCTGTGAAAACTTCATCATGAGAAAGAGAAAGATTATATATAGAATTTATAGGATATTCACACATCTCCTATAAATTCCATTTTCATAACTCCATTTTGTTCACCCTCTCACGCCATGTTTTTGCTTTGTAATTACAACCTTCCCCACCCTCCATGTTCCACTGAAACTGTTGTACATACAGGCATTACTGCACAAAGTGAAGCACATCATCATTCCCTATGGTAGCATTTATGGAACACATACAAGTGGTGTGGATTGGACGGCAGATCACAGATCCGGTGGAATCACAGATCAGCGGGATCCGGTGTAAATTCTATGTTAGTATGGCATTGTATGGCAAATGTACTCTTTCCAGGCCTCAGAGGTTGATGTTAATGTGTCCATCTTACCCATGACTCCTGATGTGGACGGTGCAATCTTCAATCTTCCCAAATAGTGCAAAGCGCTCCCTCAGCTCATCCTTGGTCATAGTGCCACGTATTCTTCCCACATACACCACCCTGCGTTCTTCCTGTGGTCACAGAATTATTGCAGGGATAGAGAGAAAGCGTGACACATATTACCACATATTCTGTGCAAGCAGCTTTTAAAGGTTTTTAATCAGTTAGTACTTACAATGGCTTTCTGCTTGGCCACCCTGTGAGCATCTTCCCCTCGGCACAGATGATAGTACTCCCTCTGCCTGCAAGTTCACCAGAATAAAGTGGTGTTAAAGAGAAACAATGCAGATTAGAAATGAAGGACAAATCACAACATGTGCTTACGCTGACCTCTTCCAGCTGCTCCATTTCTGCCTCCAGTCAGGCTGCGGAGAATGGGAGCGGGATCGTGAGCGTGAGTGACTGAAGGATCTGGATCGTGATCGACGGTAGCAGAGTCGACGTCCTCGTATCGGAGAGGGGGAGAGTGACCGTGAACTGGAACGAGACGATGAGCTTGAGCTGCTCTCCGTGTTCCGTGATCTGTACCTGAAAAATAAAAATAAAATAAAAAAAAAACCAGATGCACGTGGTAGACAAGCACTGCTTCAAATCCACTTGCTACTGACGGTGGAAGTGGATGTCTCTGTTAGCTGAAACTGCTGGCTGCAACAGAAACATTCAAATAACCACACCCAGTACAACATATTTAATATTTAAATGAAAACTAGTTCTGGAGCGAATTATTTTACTCCAGACAACAGGTGGTGCACCTTTTTTGACAGACACCCTGTTTATTTTGTGCTGTACTATTGTGGGTGAGTGAAGACAAATGTAGAAAGAGCATTCATTTTAGGACTATATGAAATTATGAAAATTTAAGACCATGTGTATTTAAGTTTAACATAATTTTATACTTATTCATGCCTTAACCTGAAGCTTTCTACTTGCAAACATCCTGTATTTACCTCTTTCGGGGTGGTGAACATGACGAAGCCGATGAAGAGCAGGAAGGAGAACGGGAGGATGACACTGAACTGGAGTCAGAATGATGATACCTCCTGCGGTAATGCCTCCTCCTTGCCCTTCCTCTGGCTGGAGGACTTGGGGAACACGAACAGTGTGAACGCCTTGCTGCTTCTGCTTCTGTACATTCACTTGTTCTTCTGGCCACCAACCTGCAGGGGGAGCTCTCTGGAGAGAGCAGAACAGAGCCAGAGAGATGCTGCGCCTCACAGCAAGTCCTGTTATTCATGGGCATATGGCTCATATGATTCCTTGATACTTTAGGAGATCTGTTGTGCATATAAACATCAGAAAGTGCTCTCTTTCTGCCGAGTCTGAAGTCCTGAGTGCCGCAGTAGTCATGGTCTATAAATGCTAGAAACAAACTTGGGGCAGGAATGGAGGATGAAGGTTGGGGCTTTGACTGAATCTTACTGGGGGGCAGTGGCTTAGGTTCAATGATCTGGATGGTTTTGCTGAGAGATGGTTTGGTGGCTTCATGTTGCTTTGCTTTCAGAGTAGGTGTTAAGGGCTTCCAGATCTGATGGGGAGGAGTAGCAGGAGGAGTGAGTCCTGAAGATGTACACAGAATCTAGTTAGTGATTTTGTTCTAAGGACACATGTCTCAGTCGCAATCAAAATGCAAAACCAAATCCTGTGTCACTCCTACATTTTGTTCATTAGACTCTTAGCTAGCTCCAGATGGTGTGGAGAAACACCTGAATCGGTCATCCCTGGAGTGATCCCGGGACGACCGAATAGTTCTTAGGATGTCTGCTATCAGCTGTAACTACATCTTTTTGTCCCTTCATACCTCTACAGGTCAGGGCTTGGGATAAAAAAGTACTTTTTATTGCAGTTATTTAATAACAACAATTATATCAACTCATAAATGCCAAATAAAAGCAAACACCTGCTTTAATCTACAAAACAGATATTGAAATTCAATCCTTTTTCACTTACATTTTCAGCAAGATAGTTATTTGACTCACTACAATGTTCTCTATTGAACCTTTCACCTCTCCATGGGATTCGATTCCCGAACTATATAATCACTGCCATGACAACTTCTTATCTTTATTGCCTGAAAACACGAGGCAATTTGCCACAGTTATGAGCTCTGCTTTCCCTAAGCTATTAAGTCATTAAAGAGTCATTGCAGGCAAGATTATTGCACAGAGAAAATTGAACACAACTTTCTTAGCAGTTGAATTAGGCCTTAATGACTGGTTTTATAGCGTTAGAGAGATATCGAGCGCTGGTGTAGATACTTACATTCTGCAGTAAAAATTATAGGTATAAAGTGTGAAGTATTTTGTGTACCACTAATGTGACATGCACAAAAGGCAGACAGTATCAACATAATTTTTCAGTAAGACTTGTGGACAAACTTACCCTGTGTCTCAAATTGCTCCAGAAGACTGGTTACATCAGTAGCTTCTATTCCTAAGGAGGAAAAAAAATAAGAATGTATTTAAACAGTGTGTCTGCTTCTACTGTTTATGTGACTTTGGACTACTTTATTGAAATTCTTAGCTTATCAAAACTGGCATTTATATTGATGACACTTTCATATTGGTAAGGCCTTAATGCCTAGAAACATGATTAGAGACTGCATACACTGTGCAATGTTAGCCTGAATTGTGAGCTCTCAAATGGTTTTAGAAATATCAGAAAATCATTGACACTGATATAATGTCACTGCTTGCAGTGTATGTGGAGTTGTATTTATGCTTATGGATATATGGTTCTTATGGTGTTGTGAGGACAAAAGAGAAAAGGCGGCAACATAGTGGAATTATGGCCAGGTCCACTAGGACATTTATTACAACTGTGACTCTGTCCTTGAGATAAATTTCTCACAAACTACAATACAATTTACGTCTAGCAGATTTATATATCTGCTCCAAAGTGTACACTCTTGTACTAATGGTTCGAGATGAAACCAAATGCTTCTGAGTGTACGTCTGGGCTAGTTTGTCCACCCCTTATTAGACTATCATATTGGACCACTTATCTGCTTAAATTACCTATTTCTCCAGTAGATCCTTGCCTTTTCTCCTCTGCAGAGTGGTTGGTCACTGGTATCTGCACTCGAGGTAGACTTCCCTGAGACACTTGCACTGGTATAACTGTCACAGGTGAGGATGGAGCAGAAATGTTGGTTTTAACAGTGCCAGACATTGTTAGGGAACACTTTGTGTGCTTTACATTGGCACCTGGGGAATCCTCGGGTGAAACCATCAACGGCTGTTCTTGAGTGACAGATTTCGGCCATTTCCGAATGTCCGAGTTCAGCACTGCTGCAGGACGGTGCAGATTTGTCCGGTTAGCCTGGGACTTGCCAATTTCCTGTTGCTTAACCTTTTGTTCTTCAGACAGAGGTGGTAGGATCTTTGCATCTGGCTGGAGGGACACAGTGACAGGGTTTGGTGGATCGACAGCTTGCACAGGCTTTCTGACTAATGGATTTTGTTTTGGGAGTGATTTCAGGGGCAGGTGAAGGTTTCTTCTAGACTTCGCCACTGCTCCTGGAGTTGAGGTCTTGGCGTTAGAAGATGGAGTTTGAACATTAACCTGAGATGAGTTGTAACCTGGTATACAAGGAATGGGAGGGAGCTCTTTAGGGGTCTCGGGTACTGAAGGCCACTTGGTTCTGTAGTCTGTTTTTCTCTCTTCCTTTGGGAGCTTCTTCTGTCGGAGGAGACGATACTCCTGAAGGCTGAGCGTTTTGACTTTTGCGTTGGCATTTTGAGAAGGCGTCTTCTTTGCTACCTCAGTCGAGTTCCCACATACAGCTGAGGTTTGGGAATCACAATCTGCCATTTTGAGGTCATCTGTGTGGTCTGCCAAGGACAAGGCATCTGGGACATCACCTTCGTTTGCTTCATCTTCAACCTGGTACATGTGAATAGATGCTAGGTCAGGGGCAAATCTCACCTTCTTCTTCATTCTCCCAGAACTACCCGCCTTAGCAAGGACTCTCTGAGCAGTATCATCCTCCTGCTCCTTTTGTTCCCCAAAGTTGGGCGAGCACATCTTCAGTGTGTCCTCCTGACACACCTTGGAGTTATGAACAGCACTGGATACTGCAGGACTTTGTGGATGGGGAACTATCTTCTCTGAACCCAGATCAGAAGGAATGCAGGCCACAGGCATGCCCAAAGGTGTCTCCTCTGTGTCATCATCACCCACAACATCCACAAACACATCCTCCTCCTGGAGCTCCTCAACATCCCTGAGACTTTCTTTCTTATCCACAGCTACCCTGAGGCTGTATGGATGCATGTGCCTGACCAGATCCACCAGTGATATAGTTACAAATCCGTCCTGCTGCTCGTCCTCACACATTTCTGGGTCAGACTCGATGCGGAAGATTCTCACAGGGCGTCTCCTGGTCTCACTGAGGTCCTCCTCCTCACCATCACTTCTCTGTACGGTGGCCCTCTGGGTCCTGCGATGGAGCCTTGGTCTCAACTGCCTGTCTGAATGCAGGCCCTCTGCCTGTTCAAAATCAAATGTGGTACAACTTAACAACCATCTACAGTGTACAGATTAAAGGAACAGTTTAGCCTTCCTACATATGTAACCATAAATGTGTTTTAATTGCATACAGTTTCTCACTAATGTCACACAGACTTGCTGATGTAGATTAGTAAGTGTGTCTTTCTGTAATCTATACACACAAACAAAGTTTCACCTTGTGGTTGAACACTGTATTATGGCAATTATGTTGGATAAAAAGAATCTGTTCTTCCTTAATGCAGTTTGGTATCTTACTCAAGTTTTAACGTAGAATTGTATTGAATGCTGGAATTTTCGTAGACAGTAAAATTGTAATAACAATATAATAATAATAATAATAATAATAATATATAACACATGGTTCTTTGAATTTGAGACACTCTTTGAACTTGAGACAGTGTTACTTAAAGCAAATGCATGAAGTTTTGGGTTTGGAAAAGATTTGGGTTAGACAGACTTAAATGGTCTCATCGCTTCAGTGGAAAATAAAGGAAATGGTCTTTGGACACCAAGCATGTCTTGGATGATCAACTACATTTGCAATAAGTGGGAAACTGTGTCAGTTAGATTGTTCTCTTTCTGTTGTTGCTTTTGTGAGATCTTAACCTTAAAATTAATAGTGACAATGAACCATGCACTAGATGAAAAGAATGAATAAGATACACATTCTTACTTTTGAATGTGAGGGTGTGAAGGATCTAGTGACCGGAGGAGCTGCTTCTCTGTCCAGACAATGCAGCCTCACCTGTGATGGAAACACAAAAGCAGTTCAACTTCAGTTAGGAGAAAGAAAAAAAAAAAAACCTATAATGCCAAAACACTCAACTGTCAAAGGCACACCTACACACAACATTACATAATAAATTCAATGCATTAACAAATGAGGATCAAATACAATAGAATAGTTAGAAGTCTTACTCTGGAGTCCTGACACCTTTGACCCATAAAAAGTTTTGAGTCAGGAAGTGTGTCAAAGGGGGACAGGGTGTCTTCGATCACACTGTCCAGCATCTCGGAGAAAGCAGAGAGCAGCGATGCTTCGCTTTCCTCATCTATCTGGATCTTAGCCTTTAAAAAAAAAAAAAAAAAAAAAAAAAAAAACACCAAACACACACACACACATTAGTGTCAGTCAAATATTTGCCAACAATGAATTTACCAACAATTGAAAAAAGTAAAGAAAATCTCAATTTGAACATGACTGAAAGCAGAATTACAGCTTTCATATAGCCTTGCATAGGCAAGGAATGGTCATATGTCACTGGTGTAAACACAGATTTTACATTATAAACCCAAAAATTCACACCTCTTCAGCAGATGAGTCCTCAAAGATGGATAAAATGGAAGGTTCCAGGCTACTATGAAAGGTGCTTGAGGTACTGCCCAAAGCATCATCATCAAATCCAAGGGTATGGCTTTTTGGAGATCCAACCTTCACAAAATCAGAAAAGATTAGCACAAAGTAAAATCCTCACATCCACTGTGAATTAGAGCTGTGAATTTTAGCTCTTTTTATGGTTTATTTTTTTAAGTAGATGATAAATCATTAAACCAGGTTCTTTTTTTAATGCAACACTACTGTTTTGCTGGCAGTTTCTTATAACGATACACATCATGTATTGCTCAGGACTGGTTTTGTCACACCCAGCTCCACTGCCGATCCAGAAGCCACCACTCGCACTCCATCTCGGACATTACATCTCTCTAACTCGCCTACTTCCTGTTCCTTGCCCTTTACTTTGTGTTACTCCACTTTGTTCTAGTCACAGATTTTGCACAATCATTTCAACTTTTTCCTGCCTGACTTTGACTCTTCCTCTGAATTTGGATCATTATAAAGATTCTACTCGCAACTACATGACCCTGAGGTCATGACAGGTTTTATTGTGTACTTAACCACGATCACTACGTTACGAAAATGCTGTGACTCAAGGTTTTCTAATCTCATGTAATTTAAATCTGCTCAGCTTTGCCAAAGCCGCTGGTAACACAATGAACCAAGTTGTGACAATTGAAACCTGGAAAGATCTGGCTATATTAAGTGACATGCTGACAAAGTGTTTACCCAACCTCCACAAGACAAAAAATTTAAAACACTGCTTGTGAAACACAAAAAAAAACCCTCACATTTCCTGTGTGAAAGTCATACAAGCAAATACCAGACTTTTTTTTTGGTACATATCCTGACACATTCTATAATCAGTATCTTTCTAAATTTAAGAAATGTTTGGAAAACATGAAATGTATTATGCATTAGGAAGACTGTGTCAAATAAGGGAATTTCTAGAGACAGTGTATCTGTATTTTTTATACTCCTCCAGGTATGGAAAATGTATGCCTTTAAATTCCACACTTTTCCAGACCTATGGAAGCACCCTGTATCTCTTAAAATGAGAGTGTCTATGCCGACTGGTCATATGAACATGCATCAAGTTATAATCATGACTTCCCTGAGTCATAAATCCGAGCTGAGATGGAACACATGAGCACAGGAAAAGCAGGTTGTGTGGCTTAACGAATAACTGCAGACATTACTTTCTGTGATTAACACGATGATAACAGGATATTAAACACTACTGATTTTGCAACGGCTTGATTATGTACACTTCCCCTGCTGGTGTAATATTTATCACAGTTTATACCACAGCACTGCTGAATTCTCGATTCTGATTGGTCGGACGGTGTTGACTGATTTTTCTATTACAGCAGCTCTGACAGTCTTTCTGGCTGCAAAGCAAATCACAGGTTTATATTAATGCACTTGTTCTAATATATCATTTCTATTGTAGCAACTCATTCATGGGGGTTTATATAGTGGACAGTCCAGATAATCCAAGTCTATGAATAAACAAAAAAAATGTATAATCCATTTACAGAAGGAGTCTCCAGTGTTAACACTTTCTAAGAGAAAGGGTAAGAGGAATAAAGCATTTCAGAACGTCCATCCATCCATTCTATGTACCACTTATCCTACACAAGATCGCATGGTGCCTATACCAGGGGACCCTGGACGGGATGCCAACCCATCACAGGGCACAATCACACACACATTCACACACTATGGACAATCTGAAAACCCCAAACACAACACGTCTTTGGACTGAAGGGGGAAACCGGAGTACCCGGAGGAAACCCCTGAAGCATGGGGAGAACATGCAAGCTCCATACACACAGGGCGGGGGTGGGATTCGAACGCCCCCCTCCAACCCCGGAGGTGCGAGGCAAAAGTGCTAACCACTAAGCCACCGTTCCCCCCTGCATCTCAGGATAAGCAGTTGGAAAATGATCCGCTTCAGGGAGGTAACAGTAACTCCGCTTTGTAGCGAGAAACAACACACCATCCTCTGGTTGATTTTTTTTTTTTTTTTAACAACAGCATGCCTCCTAGTGTTTTATTCCTTACACAATAACTAACTGATACATATGCATAAAAAAAAGCACAGAATGAGAATAACAAAAATTGGAAGTGCTACAAGTGTATATAAGCCTTTTGCAATAAAT
Organism: Pangasianodon hypophthalmus; assembly: GCF_027358585.1. Taxonomy (NCBI): domain Eukaryota; kingdom Metazoa; phylum Chordata; class Actinopteri; order Siluriformes; family Pangasiidae; genus Pangasianodon; species Pangasianodon hypophthalmus. The sequence goes on from NC_069720.1 coordinate 7,227,850, forward strand.
TAAAGTGAAAAATATTTTTTAATTCACTACTTGGAGTATTTCAAATAGTCACTACCTGAAGTACATGCGACTCACAGCATATATATATTATTAGTGAAACTAAGATGAAGAAGCCTTTATTTGTCACATATACATTACAGCACAGCTTGTTGGGAAGCTGGGGGTCAGAGCACAGGGTCATCCATATTACAGCACTCCAGGAGCAGAGAGAGTTAAGGGCCTTACTCAAGGGCCCAACAGTGGCAGCTTGTCAGTGCTGGGGCTTGAACCTTGACCTTCTGGTCAGTAACCCAGAGCTTTAACCACTGAGCCACCATAGCCCTTACAGGCACCACTGCCAAAATGGGCGTCATTTATGTGGAACATAGTAGACAAATATTATATTAAACACAGAGTGTATAGCTGTATGTTCCCAGATCACTCACTTAGCAGGTGCTGTAGGACCCACATGAGTCATTTAGATGATATTTGATTAGTTGTAAATTAGGATGTAATAGAAGCATGGACTGGGAGCTGTGTGAACTCGGTTCACCGGTGTGCTGCTGCTTTCACGCGCTACACGGCTACACCTTTCCGGTTTGCAATGTGACGCCACCTTACCATAAACTACCTGCAGTTAATACAATACCTGCCTGTGTGACTTACCCTACAATCAAAACAACTCGTTAACACAGAAATAATTTCAACTCCAGTGATTTAAAAAAAATCTCAATTTGAACACTAGTGAGTTTTACTGTAAGTTAACGTCCACGTGGCCCACGTCCACGTTTATACTGAGACACGACATTCACGTGCATTACCGGCCATAACCACGGCCTCCTGCCAAACATATTGTTAGAACTTAATATTTAATCGAACCTGAGCGTCTGGGAAATCTTCTGGTGTTGCGAATTCGGTGAAACCGGTGTTTAAATTCCTCCGTCTGTCGCCATGCGGCGCCGCCATCTTGAAATTTACCCGCATGTAGCCAGTTATTTTTTTCTCTACCTGCTTTCAGAGAAATTCCGCCTTCTGCCCTGCGAGTTCGAACTCACGAGCCGGCCGCCGATTGGACAGCGTCAGTGTCAGTTCAGTGTATTGCTTACGAAATGGACTTTTAGCCAATCACAAAGGAGGAGGTGGGATTTATACGGAGTTGGGTAGGAAAAAAAGAAAGAAAGCGCACGAGGACCTGTGGGCCGCTATGAGGACACGTGGTACATGGAGTTTTCCCGGGAAAAGATCAGTGCCGGCTATGAGAACATTTTGTAATAATAACTAACAATCTGCAGAGTGCCGCATTTCACCAAGTCCACCCATATTACGCTCTGAATGAAGCGTTTATTTCATTACAGTGTTTATTTAACTGTATACACATGTACATGACGCCGATATTAAACAAAAAGGTGTAAATTGTAGCCACAGGAAGGTTTAAAGTGACACCTAGTGGTCACTGCTGGAACTGCTGGAGAATATAATTAAAATGGTTACATAATCAGATTTACATCAAAATTTTGGCAACTCACTTTGCACTTTTATTTTAATTTTCAGTTCACATGAATGATGAGTTTTTGGTCTTTTCCATTACCAAGTACTTTTGTACTTAGTAATACATGTTTTTATTACATACTTACAATATTATTGCATTACAATATATATATATATATATATATATATATATATATATATATATATATATATATATATATATATATATTTTTTTTTTCAGATTATTGCATTACTTACAATAGCAAGCAAGTTTCATATTTAAGAAAGGGTTTACTCATTTTCAGTTGTGATCTTAGTTGATATGGCTTAAAGTGTTGAAATACATACATATAATCAGTATATCAGTCAGCAGCAGATCCAGAGCCAATGCTGGAAACACTGGGCATGAAGCAGGAAAACAGTCTGGAGGGGACGCCAGTCTACCACAGGACACCATGCACACACTTTTACACACTCTCTCACACCTAAGGACAATTTAGAGTAGACAATCTACCAGTTGGCATGTAAGGGTGGTGAGAGGAAACTAGAGAACCTAGAGAAAACCCACATAGACGGAGAGATCATGTGAAACTCCACACAATCTTTAACCTGAGCTCATGATTGAACTGGCAACCCTTGAGCTGTGAGGTGGCAATGGTATATTTCATATTTCTTATAAAGATTTGAATGCTGCTCAACTCTTGCTTAGTGTCATATATAATTTGACCTTCCTTTGTTTACTGAAATATCAGCAAACTGTGCTAGACATACAGGCCCAAAGATGTGTATCTCTGATCTAAACATACACAAGGATTTACATGTTTCTCACAGTTAAAAAGAGTGACAGTATAGCATGTAAAAGTAATGGAGGAAAAATGGATTTAAAAAAAAAAAGAAAGGTGTGACAGAGCATTCTGATTATCTGTTCTGTGTGCAGAATTCTTTTTTGTCATCAGTATTTAATTTGCTTTTGGTAATTAAGATACAAATAGATACATCTGTATTTATTCATTTAGCAAATGCTTTTATGCAGAAAGACTTAAAATTAGGCCTGGGCAGTTGAAGGTTTAGGGGCCTTGATTAAGGGATTAAGGGCAGAGCAGTGATTCACTTGCAGTCCTGGGATTTGAGCTAACAATCTTTCGATCACCAGCTCAGAGTCACTGATTCACCACTGCCCCCTTATAGAAGAAAAGTAGAAGTTAGCGACAACACAAATGGAAAAATCTATATAAACTATGTACAATATTTCCGAGATAAACTGTTGGTGACAATATTGAGCAGCCATCTTTGTTATTCTTACTGGTTTACTACTTTGACGTTATATCAGCGGCCACCTCGGGTTCATGCAAACAGACCAAGGACAGGAACAGTGTATAGTGTAATTCATCAGTAACACACTCTCCTTAATGTAGGTGTTTTCATAATACATTCACTTCTATCTATATACATCCCATGTTTGATCCCATTATCAAATATTTGTACCTTTATTTTAAGGTTGAAGGAATTCTCAAGCATTTAAAATAAACTCTATTTACTACAGATGATCATTTCAGTATGTATACTTGTACAGATAGAGGAATAAAAACTTGTTTATTTAATAGTCACTTATAGTGACAGTCTACATCCTGATGTTTAATTTTGCCAATAAACAATTGAATTGTGACTATATATAACACAAAAGCAAAATAATAAAGGTCTCACGATGAGACAGACTTGAAGGAAAGTTTTGTCAATGCTGTTTTTCCCTCTGAAAAACTAATCTCGTCTTTAAAAGGACATATACAGGTTCAGAGCTTAATTTGCATGTTTGACTGGAAAATGTATTACAACATTCTAGAAGTAGCTAAATAGGTGTTGCACATTTACTGCACTAACAGGTTTCTGTTCTTTGCTCAGTGCAGGAAACCGTGTTTTTGTGTGTTGTAATGGCACATACAGTACATTACAGATGAAGCAGATATTAAGTAGAGATTATGTGAATAAAATATGGAGTATTTCTTTAATTAGGGCAATTGATCATTCAAGGCAGGCAGTAGCCATTAAATATAATAACTACTGATTATGTCGAAGGGACATTAGGGATAAACATAGCTATTTTGCTTTCTCTTTCAAGGCAGAATACATAACGTCCGTACATCAGCAGTATAAAATTTTCCTTAACTTCAGTGTGTTTCTTGCTCTCCCTCTTATTCTGACGTTCTCCCCTGCCACTCTCTCTCTCTCTCTCTCTCTCTCTCTCTCTCTGGCTCCACATCTTGAAACACACACTGTTTGAAATGGGGCCAGAGTGTGTTCAGAGACAGGAGGGAGCCTTGTGAAAGTGGGTCACCTTCCAGCTCTATCCGGACTCCCTGCCATTCTGCTGATAGTCTCTCCTGAGAGGTCTCCATTATCTCTACACACACTCACACACACACACAAGTATACTGACTTTGTTTAAATATCAGATGCATTCGAGCTCTACGGCCCTCTTTACTTTCTCTCCATCTCTACACTCTGTCTTGGCTTTCTCTGTGCTTTTTCCCCGTCTATCACCAGAGGCCTCTTAGAAATTTGGCAGGAAACTATGAGAAACACTCAAATGGATCGGAGAAAGTAGAAATCCCATACATTTAAACACACACACACTCAGGAAGAATTCCTTGTATAACCACATGGCTATACTATTTGCAAAGCAGACAAATAAGTGTTTAATAAGTAGTGTCATAATCTGTGTATGTGTGTATGCTAAATAGGGATGGACAACAAGACCATAGCAATATCCTGCTAAATTCAAACTGATTAGTATAAATGTGAACGAGGACAGACAGTGTGGTTCAGTTTTGTTTGCTTTTATATGCAAATCATATAAAAAAAGTTCAAACACTAACAATGTGCGAAATATTAACTGACTTATCATACAAATTGAGTTGAGCTTATTGCTATGAATTTGTTGTGTATAGTGTGTATTCAACAGCACAGCACATCTTGTTTCTCCCCGCCCAGGCAAAGTGACATTATAAAGATGGCAAAGGAGCCTTGACCTTCAACCTGACACCACATGTGCCATTTCCTTCTAGGTGCCAATGGTGTCACCATACACCAGTGAAGGACCTGATCTTGGATCAGTCCTTAGTTCTGGCTCATTGCAGATAGAATTAGAGTATAAGATAAAGCAGCTGATCAAGAAACAGCTGATAGAAATCTGAAGAGAACGTTGTGGACTCAGCAGGGGAAAAGAAGGACTACCGCTCTCTGTGTTGCTCCTTTTCTGAAGTTGTTTTTTTCCCTGTCTTTCTTGTTCTTGTTGTCTCTGGGAAAAGGAATGCCCTCCTACATGGAGGCTGAAACATCTGTTAGGGAGCCCCAGAGGAGCTCAGTGCCGGTGCTGGAGAGAACAAGAGAGGCGAAGAGACACGGCTGGCTTTGACAGACAAAGACATTACTGATTTCAGGTTTCCAGAGGTAAAGGATTGGCTGCACACACACAGATATCCTCCTTGCTGTTGTAGGGTCCTGTATAGACCCACAGATTCATGCTGAAAGATTCACAATTTTTCACCAACAAAGTGCAATACAGTCGGTCCTTGGTTTTAGCATCAAAATGCTCCTGATCAAGGACAGCATCAGAGGCTTGGGAACAGTGTCAGGGCATTTGAGGGTTTCATCAGGGGTCTGGGAGTGTCATCAAGGGCTCGAGGTTGGTGTTAGGGGCATGGGAATAGTTTTAGGGGTTTGGAGTTGTCAGGGCCATGGGGTAGTGTCAGAATCCTGAAGCTTGGTGTCAGATGCATAAGCGGCATCAGGGGCTTGGTCCATTTTCAAGGGCTTGTAGGTGCCATGGACAGGCTTGCGAGTGGCATCACGATCTTAATAGTGGCAGCAGGGTCTTGGGGAACAGCATTAGGGTCTTTGGGTTGGCATCAAGATTTTGAGTGTGGTCTCAGGGACATGATGGTGATGTTAAGGTTTTGGTGGAAGTGTCAAGGCTTGGGGGCAACAACAGGGGTTTGGGGGTGACGTCAAGGTCTTTGGGGCAGGCGCAGGGACAAGTTTTGTTGAAATAATTCACATATTGCAACTATGACTCAGTGGTTTGAAGAGGAAACAACCGTTTAGCTAGCAATAGCAGCAAGCATATGTTAATGGTTTGAACAGCTACACACTCAGAATAAATGGGTAAAAACAAAAAAAGCACCTTGGATGGCAGGGTATCTTGGATGGCAGGGTAACACAGCAGCTAGTGTTGGTGCCTCATAGGTCCAGGGTCTGGGGTTCTATCATGAGCTGCAGGGTTTTGTCTATTATCTCTGTGTCTGCATGCAATTTCCGCAAAGCAGCACCGGCACTGTGTCAGTATAAAAGGGTTAATACTCACATGGCAATGACCACAATGGTTCTGTAGTGCACACACACACACACGCACACACACACACACACACATGTTTGTAACAATCCTCAGATGGAGAGAGTGCTGAGAGTGCACAGCAGTAGAAAGAGGGCGTCGTGGAAAGCACATAGTTTAGCTCTTATGTAACCCGGACCCCTGGTAGGTAAAGGGCTTCTGGAAAATTCTACATTTTGAGCCAAATTGTGGCAAATATCAACCACACTATTCAACTTCATTCATGCTTCATGGGTAAACCTGTATCAAAAAGCACTGTCCCAGCTGCTAAAAATGTATAGGGGCGAGAAATGAAAAAAAGCTGAATAGAATTGTGGACTAAATGCACAATATTTGCATAATTTTTTTAGATATATTTGTGAATAAGGACAGTTAAAACATGTGTGCACTTGTTTAACATAGTTTTTTTGTCTAGGTAAGCATATGTGCCTGAGCATGTAAGTGTGTGTGTGTGTGTGTGTGTGTGTGTGTGTGTGTGTGTGCACTCTTGTCGTGCGTTTGTGATCACAGCTCTGCCACATTGCCATGGCGACGGTACCCTGTATGGGTGAAGTGGGATGGCTCAGTGGCTAATCCTCCGCCTCTTCACGCTGCTCTCCTTCACTCCTCTTTTTTCTTCATCCCCCTTTCTCACTCCTCCTCCACTGCTGCTTGTCATCCCTCTTTCCCTGTCCTCGTCCCCCTCTAATTAGCTCCTCTCCCTCTCTCTCTCTCTCTCTCTCTCTCTGTCTCTCTCTCTCTCTCTCTCTCTCTCAGGGGCTTACTAACAAGAAGGGGGTGAAGATGGGGATGGATAGAAAGACATGTAAAGAGAATAATGGCTAGAGAGATGCATAAAAAGAGGAGTATCTAAGATAGGTTGAAAAGGAAGTCTGGAGAGTGAAAGGAAAGGGGAAGGAGAGAATTCTGTGTAGTTGTATGGAGAGAAGAGAAAGGCAGAAAAGTATGAGAGGATGAGCTGTTTATTATGTTGCACCTTTGGCTAGAAAATTGACATAACCTTTACAGGTTCAAGCAGATGAAAGGGAATTTCCACAGCAGTCCTGCCGTGCAGTAAAGTACGGATGAAAAGCAAAGAAAACATGTGGGTGTGTGTGTATGTGAGAGAGAGAGAGCAGGAAACAGAGACAGAGACTGTCTTTATTTTCCCAATGTTGCACAAGAGCCAAGGGTAAATGAGGCTGAGAGAAGTGCTTTTGTACAATGCAGCAAGCAAGAGTGTGTGTCAGAGTGTTTAAAGTGTGTGTGTGTGTGTATGAGAGCACACAGGAGGTGAGATGATCTGATTGTGCAGTCAGTGTGAAACATGTTGCAAGAGACTCTCGCAGACTAAAAGCCTTTCTTTTATTCTTCTCCCTGCTCTCTCTCAATCACTCACTTCCTCTTCTTTCCTCTCTCCATTCTCCATCCTTTTCTCTCAGTCTACATTATCTCTTTTCCTCTCCTGCCTCAGGGAAATGTTTATGCCACTCGAGCTCCTGTCACATTAGCATAAACTCCTCCAAATATGCTCCATCCTTCCAGTTTCCCTTCTTCTCATCTCTTGTGACTCTCTCTATTTATTCTACTATCCCAGCTACCGATTTTGGGTTTCAGAATGTTTTGGTTCTGTAAATCATTCCTAGAATGTTTAAGCTGACAAGTTTCCTAAACGTTCTGAAATGTTTTTATGTAACATTTAGCCAACTTTGCTGCTGCATTTCTAATTCTAGAAACATTGACTCAATTGTTTCCATAGTGTTGTATAAGCAACATTTTAAGGGGTCAGGGGGTTTCCCCCAGTTATATATACTCAACACTGAGGCCCTAATTTACTAAAGGTATGCATGTACAAATTTGATAACATATGCAAAAAATGTGTAAGCAGATTAACTAACAGAGGATTGCATCTTTCACATGAGCAAATGAGTCTTTTGTATTGTGTTTGTGTTAATGAATAATGAATATGCAAATTGGGGTGTTAACACATAAATACAGGTGGGGTCGATGCAACTAGATTATTCAGCACCCACAATTTACTAAGCCTAAACGTCACTTTGGGAACAGCGATTGTGTGCAAATTAATACAACCAAAGGGCAAGTATTAGACGTGTGTAAACCAGTGCTTGTGCCAGTTGAGGACAATAGTATACCATTCAGTAAGTTATAATAATGAGAATGTTTATTACTATTACACCTTAATATATTATAATGATCAGAATGTTTCTTAAAACGATGTTGGTAAAGTTGGTTTCATGTCAAATATTCACCACATGTTCACACCTTCAATACCACCAGCATTTAAACTGAGCATAAGAAAAGGTTTTTGACCAGAACACACACTCTTTTATTTTGAATAGGGTTTTTGGCTTGTCTCACAGCTTTGAATCTGTTTTATACTAAATATACAACAATGCAAGTTTTCAGTTTCTGTTCACTGTTCCTGAAGTCTTTTTAAATTCAGAGCAAGAACAAATAGCACACACAAAAACCCAATTTTCATATTGTGTCCTTCCCTTACTTTGTTCTTTGTAAATCACCTGCAATACACCCACTATTTGCTCAAAGCTTATCCCCATGCACATGCAAATTAGCACTCATTACTTGGGATTTTGTAAATCATGACCACAGCATTTTGATTGTTAAAACTGAGCAAAATCTATTTAAACATCTTTAAACATTATTAATAGCTTACTGTTCACTTTTTAGTGATGGCCATCTAGTCTGGCTAGTTTAGTCTGCAGTTTCTCATAAACATAACATGACATTATAGCTAGCAGAAAGAAACTGTAAATTAAAAGATGCCAATTACAAAACTACAACAATGCTGATTTCTGATGGTGAAATTAACCGGGTAAATGACAGTGCAACCTGTTAGTCTAAAACAGGATGATAATTTAAAGCGTTCAGAGTAAGATTAGTTTGCATACTAAATTACTGGTATAAAAATGATATTAAAAAAACTGTGATTCAAAGGTTATAAGACATTGCAGTAATTTTATTTTAGGATTTTTTTATTTCTTAGAATCTGTCAAATACATTACTTGTACTTTCTGACAACGTTTTCTGTTAGCTGAGATACTGTCACACATTTGACTCATTCACACAGAGTGTCGACAGACTGGCTCTATATCGCAATGTTTTTATATCAGCATCCTACACAGATCATTTTGTATTTCGTATTAATGATTTTGACTGTCCTTGGCAGGAAGAGGCCAGTTCAGACAGTGATGGATGAATATCTAACAGTATCTTACACAGGTCTGTCAAGTGGCGATGTGGGAAAAATTTCATTCACGGTATACTTGGTAAGAAAACAGCAACAAAACAGTCAAAAGTCAAGGAAATAAACATTTACGCCTCCAGTGATAGGCTCCAGATCCACTGCTTACGGTTATTGGAGTTATTGAAGATGAATGAATGAATGAATGAATGAATGATTTGTTACTGTCAGTAATAATTATTGATATTAATGTCAGATCTCAAAAATCAATACTCTATAAACTCTTAGTAACCAAGCCAACTCTCTGCAAGCCTCAGTTGGCAGGTTATGTGTAATAATAATAATAATAATAATAATAATAATAATAATTTTATTGGTAATAAATAAAATGTGTTTGTTTTCTATACCCACATGACAATCTGTGTCAATTCTGTGTAATATCAGGCAGCACAAGAATGCCCGGCATAAAATACCTCAGTGGATTAGATCGGAAGTTCTTCAGGCCAGTTTCAGCCCTGATACCAACAATCATATTGCCACATCCAGAGTAACAGTGGAGTTTGTCAGTAATGATGATACCTGCAATAAAAACAATTATTGTGACATGATCTATATTCTCTAATCGCCCAGCCCAAAGTCAAGAACTAAAAAAGGGCCACATACTCACACAGAAACATATTTGACCTCATGCACACACACTAGATACGCTTGCAGCCCCCCTGCTGTGAGGTTCTAAAGAGCTCTTTGTTGAGCTGCAGAGGTTCATTTAGAAGAAATAAGAGCAGGATTGAAGGCTAAAAGAGTACATGGTGTGTTGAGACCCATCCACACACTATGCATTCCGATGCTCCTCAGCATATAGGTGAATGGAGCATGAAGAGGCAGCTTTAGTCGAGGTGACTTCCTCTCCTCTCTCTACTCTATCACTTTGTTGTGTAAGACTGGGCGTGTGAGAGAATGGGAGAAAAAATACAGGTTTGGCGACTAATGGAGTGAATGTAGGCAGGCAGCCAGGAGTGCAAAAGACACAGCGAGAGAATGAGCAGAAAGATGTCAGATGACCACACACACCCTCCCTCACTTGTTTGCCGCGGATAGTAACGAGCCACTCAGACAGTGTGTACTGCTCCCCCAACTCATCGCCTGCCACCAGACGAAACCCCCCATGAGAGCACTCATCTGGATGCAGCAGGGGCACAGGGGGCACAGAGTGGCAGAGGGGGGCACAGGGCAGGAAAACAGTGTGTACATCTTTAAAAGCAAAAAAAAAAGAGAGAGAGCCACATCACATGGTTGTTATTCTCTGAAATCTGCTGCTCAGGTCACTTTGACAGCCCTCTCGTTCACCCTCCCTTTCTTTTTCCCTCCCTCACTCGCTCTAACACACTCTCTCACCCTACACACACATAATCACTCTCTCTCTCTCTCTCTCTCTTACTCTCTCTCTGTCTTACTCTCTCCTCCCACCTGCATTGCTATCAGCGCACTAATAAGCGCGAGGATACAGTCAAGGCAGCAGGATCATTGCAACTCTCCGCTCCTCTCTTTCTCTTTCTTTTTTTCTTTCTTTCTCTGCTTTCATTCCTTTGTGCTCTTGTTCTTTTTTTAACCTTTCCCTCCCTCCACGTTCTCACACACTCTCACACTCTCCCTCTCTCCCTCTCTCCTCGGTGTATATGTGTATGTGTGGACCTTTGGAAAAACAGACGTCCATGTGAGCAGCAGCAGCAGAAGCAGAGCAGAGCGAAGGAGAAGAAGCAGAAGAGGAGAAGAAGCAAAGCGACTCATCAGAGCGTTCCACCATCAGCTCGGAGCAGCAGCGTCAGGAACGGGCATGTGAGAAGATGTCCGTGGGCGGCTGCGCGTGTCCGGGTAAGAGCCCTCTGCTGTCGCCGTGACTACCACCCGGTTGCCGAGGGAGATAGAGTGTGTTGTCAAGTGCGTCGGCGTGGCAAGAGGACGTGGCCCGGGGGCTTTGTTGCAATGACAGGAGAACGCACAGGAGGCACAAACGTTTGGGGAAAACATGGCTGCCCCCTGTTGTACTCTGTGGAGCTGTGTGTGTGTGTGTGCTAGAGTTTTGTTTCAGGGCAGACTCAAAAGCAGATTGAGGAAAGGAGAAATTGGAAGAGTTTGGTGGTGTTTTTTCTATTTTCCACACACAGATGGTTTGCATTGGTGACTGTCGTGAAGAGCTTCATGGCCCAGGCTCGGGTTGCCTTGTTGTGGCTCTTGTTGTTGTTGATCATTTTGGAGCCTTAATTCTGAACAGGCTGTGGAATGGGAAATGAGTATTTTTAACTAGCCAGTTTTATATCGGAAACCATATGTGCAGAAAGTTTGTAGAGGTAAATTTGGTAAGAGGCCAAAGGTCAAGTTGATGTTCTCATGGCACTCGCATTCTTCTTTGTAATCATGACACAAGTAAGCACTTTTGCTTGGCATTAGAATTGTATCACTGTGTAAATTTGTATGTCTTCTTTTGTGTGTACGCTCATGTGCTTATATCCGTCTGTTTGATAGTGCCTGTCAGAGATGGAGTGGCCTAGCAGAGTGTGTTTCTGTGATTAGCCATTTTGAGCTGACTTTTATGCGCCCACACACTGGCATCAGCAGGATTATTATGGGATTTCTGTCTACACACATCAACAAGTGTCTGTAACGGCTGTATCCTACAACCCTTCACACTGGCTTTGGGTTTTGTTTTTTGTTCAGTTACTTAAAGCATCTGTAACACATGTACAGTTATCACAGATAAAAATTTCAACACATTTTCCAGTGCTGAGAAATGACTTGAAATTCACTTATAACCCAAGTCTATGGGCAGTGTAAAAAATGTTTAGAAAAAATTTTAAAAACGTGACTGTATTCAAAACTACAGCTGTTACACTCTAACAATGCATATCAGTGGAAGAGACGTGAAATGACGTCTTACAAAAGTTGTTGTCAGGTAGTTTCAAACACATGAGCATTCCAGGAACCGCAGATTCTTACTCTTTCCTGAAAGTTTTGTGATATCTTTCAGGCTTAGTTCTACAATTGCTGAGTTGGTAAGGTATAACCATAAATTCTTCTCTCTGACAAAGTAACCCCTTCTCTGAAAGGACAAATTATACAAACGTAGAGCTTAAGTATAGCTTAATTTACAAATACATTTGACTGAAGAACTCAGTAAAGGGTTCTTCAAAAACTTGTTTTGCATAAATGTTTATTGGCTGCCCCAACAACTGCCCTTAGGCCTATATTCAAAGTGGCTTTTGAGTAAACAGGTTTTCTATTTCTATTCTTTTCTCAGCAGGGAGAAATCTGTTGAAATTCTTTTCTGGGGTATTTGCACATATGCTACAGATGCATTTGATAGAGAATAGGCTGAAAAACACTGGTCTTTATATCACGTCGGTAGTCGACCTGTTTGTGTTCCAGAGCTGGAACTGGCCTGCACTTGTTTTCTTGTTTGTTTGTGGTTGGAAGGTTTGCTATCTCTCCAGCTTGGCATAATGAAGGTATTAGCTTCCCCTGATTTAGCCCAAAGCAGCATGGTTTATTTAAATGAAGCGAAATATTGGTTTGTCCTTACACAGATAAGATGTGTTGAGAGATCACTGTGTGTTCTCTCCCCATGGGACAAAAGCTAAGACATCATGAACAGACTTGAATAAAACATGGGCACATAAAGCTGCAGATGGTCTGTAAGTGTTAGTGGAACTTTGGGATAAAACTAACCCTCTGACTGGGTGTATTGCTGCTGATAGGGCTTGCTCTCTCTCTCTCTCTCTCTCTCTCTCTCTCTCGCTCATTTGTTCCCTGTCCCTCTGCAGTGTTAATGTAACAGACTGATATCTTTGCTCTGTTGCACAGAGTCATTGGCTAGAGTGACAGTTGGCCAAGTGAAGACCCATCAAACACCCCCTGACCTTCTCCTCTCATCCCTGACTCAAGAGAGAGAGGAAGGAATGGACAGAGGAAACCAGAGGCCAGTGTGAACATGTGACTTTTTATCAAATGAACAAACTGATGTTTTTGATATGGAGAGGTGTAGAGAGAGGCAGAAATTGAGACGAAGGCTCAGGACTGATATCGAAGAGAGAGAGCAAACAGTGTCTCGATTACGACTGTGCTGCCACATAGACATCTGTTTGATTTCCGTTATTGTAGAGTTCACCCAGGCGATGCCATCTCGGGCGCCCAGAGCAACAGGCACTCAAGCACGTCTGTGACATTTGTGCCCTGAAGCAAGCACTGATAACACATCCTACTCTGTAAGACATCTCTCTGTTATTGCTACAGCGTCAGCTTTTTCTCCCGCTGCTCCGATTTCTCCTTTTCCTCTTTTATTCCAACAGACAGCTCAAAGAACGATTAAAAATTAATAAATCCCTCATATCCACTGTTTAGTTCTAACTAGAGATTTTTGGGGTTTTTTGGGTTTTTTTTGCTTTATGACAGTGTCCCAGTAGGTTTACAAGATGGCCTTCTCATCATTTTTTTTTTAGCCCGGTCATAAAGTGGAGCACGCCTGCTTGTTTCTCAAGAGCATCTGTTCACTCTCTCTGTTGCAATATCATATCAATAAAGTTTTATGAACCATTAAATAAGTTCATATGAATTATTTGTTTAGTGCCCATGTGCATAGAACCCGATGAGTGCTTGGATCATTCAGAACAAGACGTCTCATTGACTGTCAGTCAAAAAGGAGCCTTAATTTTACTTATACTGACTGTGAATTTACATTTTTTTATAAGCGTAAATGATAACAGGCCAGTTTTATTAATGGATTTTGGAAAGGTGAGTGACTCGTAGATTGTTTTCTGGACTTGGTTTTGCAGAGTGCACTCTGTGTGTGTGAATTTGTGTACAGGGACTGTGGCTGGTTAGTGTGGCTGCAGCCCTATTAACCAGTGGCTGCAGCCCTATTATATTTATATTATATTACTCACATTTTTAGTGAGTATTGGTTTCATTGGTTGTGTGTTTGGTCTGAGAATGAGCATTGTTCATGGCTTGCGGTCAGAAAGAACAGTTTGTGTTTAGTATAGACTAAAGCGATAGAGAGTGAGATCATTCTTAGATTGGAGACTGAGTGAGTTAGTATTGAGCAAGTAGGAGCTAGAGTGAAAGGAGAAGATAGAGAGAGAGACAGAGAGTTGGCTAGCTCAGTATAAACTCAGTTTGTTTACATTCCTCTGTGATGCTGAGCAGTGGGATACACCCCCTTCTTGTGTGGTCTAGGTTCGAGGTACGTGTGTTTGCGAGCGCATGTACATGTATGTGCATGTGTGAGTGTGTACTGTTAAATGAAGTCATCTGTTGTATGTCTCGACATGTAGATGTGCATGTGTGTACTGTTAAATGAAGTCATCTACTGTATGTCTCGACATGTAGATGATTAACATGTTTCTTGCTTAGCCAGAACTCAGAGCCATTTAGAGACATTTTTCAAGTCAGCTGTAGTGTATATGTGATCGCCACAGACGAGAATTTCAGTATTCCCCTGTACTGAGAAAAGAATGGAAAACCTGTTTGTTTAAAACTCATGTTTAATGGAAGACAAGGGAAGTCACTGGGGCAGTCAATTAGCTTTTTTGTACAGCGCTTTCAACAATTTCTGTTGTGTAATTTGGCTCAGTTTTGTGGTGAGGCCTTTGGTATGCTACTTCAAAATTAATTTTTAAATTACTCTAGATTTTTTTTGATTACTTACTTAAATTTTTTTACGATAATGATTCGACTTCAACTGTCAGAGTAAGAGCCATCATTTTAAGGTTTACTGTTATTTCAGTAAGTCCTCTCATAAACTTCTGATAAAAATAGGGTTAAATGGTTGACATACGTATTTGCTAAGTGATTTATTTCCCTATTCTAGTTTTTTTAAATTATTATTTTTATTACAGACAAGATTTCATCTTGAAGCCTTCTTTTGAGGTGGCTGTAATGAGTAAAGCTAGCAGACTGTTGAGTTAAGCTAAGCCAGCATTCCTTCTGTCTTTGTTGTTCATTTCTCAGTTTGTATGTTATATTCTACCTTTATCTGGCATAGACTTTCTAAATGTTTCACAATGTGTGTTTTTACACAACATCTTAGCGTGTGTCTTTATGTGTTTTTTTTTAATACTGAGGAAATTAGCTTGAATTGTTTCAGCCTTTGCTGGTTAACTGAGGGACTTGGCCAAAACAGTTTTGTTGTTGTTGTTGTTGTTGTTTGTCTTTTTTTTTAGTTCTCAGCAGACCTATTGAACTGTTTTAGCTATTTGTGTGTGTCCTCTGTTGTGGTTATGCATTACTAATGTAGTCGACATAGGTCAAAATGAAAATGGAAATGCCTCAGTCTCTGCCTGACTGCACTTGGATACCACAAAAACTTCAGGAAAGGGTAACTAGAAATGCCTTTTGCTGTATTGTTCCATTCGTGGAAAGTTGGATTAAACTCTATAACGCCAGCTTTGTGACTTTAAGACTTTCTCTTATGTGTGTCTCATCCAAGACTTTTATTATTAAAGTGTTTTTAATTCAAGTTATATCGGTGCGTATTTTGGATGTTTATTGATGGAATTCAACAAGTGCTTTTAGACTGTCAATATATAATAAGTAAATTTTGATTAAATAGGTTTTCCATTCTTATCTCAGTACAGAAAAAAACATGTCAAAGTCATAGTCTGTGGAAATCAGACAAACACTACCTAAACAGAGTGTAGAGATTAGGTGAAAAAAACATAGGAGTCTTCTTGTTGTCACCTTCAGCATCTTCAGGTCACAAGCTCCTCCCTACCTGTCTTCTCCTTCCTTTCCCTCCTTTGGTTTGCCCCCTCTCTTTTTGTATCTTTTTCTTCCATTTCCCTCACGCCCCCCCCACCCTGTCTGTGGCAACAAGGAGAAAGAGAGGTTGGTGCTCTCTCATGCGGAGAGTCACATGGTGTACTTGATTAGAGGAAAATCACTTAAATCGCAGCAGCACTAAAATGGCAACCACACGCATGGTGCTTGCAGTTACACAAGAGCAGACTGTAGAGGAGGACGTGTCTCTGAGATGGAGGGAGTAGGGAAAAAAAACAAGGAGCACAGTATGAGGGTGTTTGTGTCAGAGAAAGAGAGAGCAAGATTGTTGTTAAAGAGGGAGGGAGAGTGAGCCAGAGAAGAAGAGGGAGGCCGAGGGAGCATTAAGAGCAAGAAAGGGAGGGTGAGAGAGTGTAGGAGAGAGAGAGAGAGAGAGAGAGCTCACTTAGCTGGTGTGTGACTGTGCGTTTGGCTGGCACACTGATCTGTCATTGGCCAGGCTGTCTCCAACACATCAGACCTGTCTCCCAGCAGCCACAGATCTGGAACAAAATGGCTTCCTGCACCGAGAACGCAGCAACATCAGGGCAATGTCACTTACCCATCAGGCCCCAGGCAGCACAAGTGGAGAGAGAGAGAGAGAAAGAGAGAGAGAGAGAGAAAGAGAGAGAGAGGTAGCAGAGAGGAATGTATGGACACATTAAAGATTATAGAGCTCTGTTACTGAATAACATAAGATCATGAGAGAATATTTTAGATCAGTAGAAAAGGACTGAGGACGTAGCTGGGGGTTCTCTTGTACTCCCTCAGGATAAAGCTGAATGCAAAAGTTTGCATACCCTCAATTCAAGTGATTACAAGCAAGGAGACTTGTAATGTAAATAACATTTCTGAATGAGATATAAATATGGACTTATATTCCACTTCTTTTAGAGTTATTTTTCTTCCATTTCTGTTTTTCACTGTTGGTAATGGTATCAGTCACTTTGATATTTAATATCCTCTTCTCTAGCTCTGTGAAAGACAAGTATTTTTTTATGTTTTAAGCTGTCACCCTGATTCCCATTGACTTTTAACTTGACCGCTAACAGCAAACTGTTTGAGAGCCTGCTTGAGCTCTTCATGCTTAAAATAGGCTTTAACAAAGTAAAACGTGTGGACTGTTAAAGTCATTAGACACATTCAAACGAATGAGATAGAGCAGGTCAGCAGTGGTGACAACATTTGCACTTGTTTCTGTTTGCATAGAGAAATGCATATGAGCTACAGTGAGCTCAGAAAAGTGTGTACTGTCTTTTTGTTTTCACAAATGACCTGTAGTACATGTTCCCAACCCTGGTGCTGGAGTACCCCCTGTCCTGCACATTTTAGTGGGTTTTTTTTTGTGGCACTGTCAAAATGTCACTGTAAAACAGCAGCCTTTCAGTGTCTCAAAACTCCTTCTGGCCCACAAGGAAGCTCAGTGTTCTATCTACATCCTTGACAAGAATTGTACTTTGTTAAGTGGTGCATTGTGCAGCCATTGATCATTTCTGACCAGAAGAGGGCGCCTGGTTGACAGTCTCTCACTGTCTGGTCTAATCTCCCATCACAACAGCCGATGTGATCATTGAGGATGAAATCCGAGCAGCTCTGCGCTTCTGTATCCTTGCTAGCTCAGAGGATCCCAATCCAAACTCCATTATCAAAACATTATTGATCTGAGGCTTAGCATTACAGAAACACACCAATCCCAGGGGAGACCTGTCAATCACTCACATAACTCTCATGCTCTTTGTGTCAATCAGAGGATTAATGTAACATGACTGGCTTGTTCCATAAGTGTGGGTTTTGTTTGTTGTTTTTATTTCTCTTGCTTCATCTATGCAGGAAATGTAGTGGTTCACTTAATCCAACAATATTCGATCAGCCAAGAAGTGTGTGGTGTCTTTAGTTTTGCACTGGAGTTACACTGCGAATGTAGCTTAGAAGTAATAGAAGTGTTTTCCCTTGTTTCCCACACAGAAGTTATACTTAGAGCCCCTAAAGTATTTAAAAAATTCTTATGACTGTTGCAAAGTTTGGGGTCAAAGGGAGGGAGCCAGAAGGAGAGGGGAAGGAAGAGAGCAGAGAAGACCAGCGATAAACTGACAGAAACCAAAGAGGAGAAAGAACAATGTGACAGATAAATCATTTTAATCCTGATAACTGTTTGATGTTAATTATACTAGAAGTTCTTTTTTCAGCTAATGGTAGATTCATCAGCTAATGCAACTCTACTGTTCCCCAAGTTCTTCCCCCAGGTTTACTTCATACCTGTGGGAAACAATAGACTTAATTCCTTTTCCTTAAACAACATCCAGTGCTTCAATAATCACACAGACTTCCTGCTGTGGACACTGTAACTTACTGTACAAAACCTCACCATGTAGTAAACACTGTAACGTTATCAGGTAACCAACCCGGACAGCCATAATCACTTTTTTTCCTAAATGTAATTTGGTATCATTCAGCACAAGGCAACGGAAGCCATCCTGAAGTTTGAAGGTGGAATTTTACCGGAAGGTGGGACGTTATGATGAGCATTACATAGTCCGAATTAAAAATAAGTAAAAAATTTTAAATATTATGATTTGTAAATAGAGACCCTTCCAGCTTTAAAAAGAAATCATCTATATAAGAAAGAAAGCACAGGAATGAGCTTAGCAAGGTTGCTTATTGCAGCTATATGAAGATTTGGGCATGTGTTTATGGAAAAGATTTTGGGCGAGATAGACTTCCATTACTTGTTAGCTACATTCTTTTGGTAGTTCAAGTACAAAAAAAAGCAAACAACAGACACCAACCACATCTTGGCTTACTATTTGAGGTTTTTTTTTTTTTTTTTTTTTTTATAGGAAGAACCCCTAACAATCCTCATAGTGATTTTGCAACTGAAATGATGAAATCATGTAGTAAAAATGCATTGTCATGGTTTTTGCTGTACCAATATGTCAGTTTAACATATCTCCAAACGGGCACTAAGCAGAAGATGGACAGCTAGAAGAGCAGGGGGGCACTATTGGTAGAACGTTCAGTTCAGCCTGTTATCAGGCGTGTGGCAGATGTGTGCCTCAGGACTTCCTGTTGACTAGTGAACAGAAGGTGGGTAAGAGAGTCCTCAACCCCCTCCAGCACTTAATGACACCCCTTCACCCTGCAGCCTGGGCACCAGAGATATCCAGCAGAGAGTGAGAGAGAGAGAGAGAGAGAGAGAGAGAGAGAAGAAGAAGAAGAAGAAGAAGAATATTAAAAAAGTGAGAGCAAGCCTTATAGCCACCTCATACACTTGTAGTCTAGGGAGTTCGAATCTTCACTAGAGAACAGTGAGACTTTTCATCATGACTGACCATGTGGAAACACCTGGTAAGAAAGAACCATTCTACACCCATCATATTTTCTGTTCTTACTGAGATTCTGTTCTTTCCTTAGATTCTGAACGAGTTTCAGTTTTAAACAGGCTGTGTTAAATGTTTATTTATTCTCTTGGCAGAATCTTTGAGTGACTCACAAATGAGGCAAAATCTACACCAGACATAGAATTGAGCAGTTGACGGTTTGCTCCGTGGCTCTCTGAGATTTGAACTCACAGCCTTCTGGTTACTAACACAGTCATATTTGAGTTCGCATACCTTTTTTTTTAAAGGGATACGCCAGCCTTTTTTCAACTTAATCTCCATCTAATACATCTGTTGTGTATGAGTGATTACCATGAACAACAATTTCTACAGGGACAAAAAAAAACTTATTTAAAACTCAGGGCAGGTGTTGAATTCTGCTAATTAACTTTTAATTACATACATAATGTGAATTCAAACCTAAAAATGTTAACAATAAATGATGGGATAGACATGAGTAAAACTCTTACCAAAGCTTATATTCTTATGAAGCTTTATCAAACTGGAGGGAAAAAATTCATTCTGGTTACTTACATTTTTCCAAATGGCTTTGTGGTGTCCAAGTAAGATCAGATCAAAACTGTTGCATTTCCTTGTTTACTTTTAGCACTGTTCACTTTTTTTTTCTTCATATTTTTCATCTCCATTTACAATTTCCAGTTTAATTTACAAATAATTTTGAGGAATTCCTGAAAGAGCTGTACAAATACATGTTTCACATTAACATTTATATACAAAATAGGTGCCCCTAGGCTTTAATTATAAGTTTATTATAATTATAATTATTTCATGTCAACAGGTTTACAGTTCCCTTCTCAGTACAGGTAACAATTAGAAATTCTTGTCCATAGTAATTACACATTCACTACAGATGTGTTAGATGGTGTTTAGACTGAACAACAATGGTGTCCCTTTAAAAACATTTGGAAATGGCTCGTATGCTTTCTTTGGTTATTATTCTGTGCTAGTACTCAGGCTTGTACATGGACTTCCATGTGTTGGCTTTGGATCAGTTGCCCCTCTGTCACTCTGAAGGCTTTACCACCAAAAGTGATCCCAAGTAAGGGTACTACTGAGTGTGTGTTTACAGTGTAGCATATAGGTAAAGGGCTTAAGGATCCCACAGGGTCCTATTGTCTAAGAGCGTACCCCACATGAAGACAAGCATGGTGGGATATGCTATATTCACATGTCCTATTCATTGGTGAGACTGTCAGATTGTGTTTGCATTAGTGAGGGTAATGAGGGAGAAACCTGTAGTAGTAGTAGGAAAATAGCAACACATGCATTTCACATCAAATCCTCTAAATGCTTGAACCAATAAATTAAATTTGCCTTAAGTTATTATTCTAATGAATATTTCTTACTTATCCCAACTCCTTATTTATACTATAGATCAGTTTATAGTTCTAAAAACACTTTTCTAAACTAACAGTTGGAATGAGTGTAATAACATCAGTTCAGTAAATAAGGAGTAAAACATAACTGGGTGGTTTGTTACAGGAAAATAATTAATGATGCAGTAGAGTGAACGGAAGTTGTTGTTTTTTTTCTATAACAGCATGTCCCTAAGTGTTTTATTCCTTTTTTTGCCACAACAATTTGTCAATGCTAACAGTATTTTGTTTTATTAAAGAACAACATCATAATTTTTATCCATTTATAGTTATATTTAATGTTACAACGTGCTGACACTGGAGCTGACACTTAAATTGTGCCAACTGGAAAGCTCTCGGTTGTGGAGTTTACTTTTGGTCTGTCAGTTGTTCACTGTTGACTTGTACGCCAGCTGCAAATACAGAGCTGTTAAAGGAGTAATAAAAGTGCTGCAGGTTTCCACCAGTTAACCAGAACAAGTGCAAGATAGCTGTTGGACAAACAGCGACAGCCATGGTGAAACATTAGGCTTAGAGTAAGTGCTAGTGCTATAAATACTAATCACAAGCAGGCAGTCAAAATGGAAATGATACAATCTTAAAGAGTCAAAGGCTAATTTGTAATAAATACACACACACACACACACACACACACACATATATATATATATATATATATATATATATATATATATATATATATATATATATATATATATATATACACATGAGTGTGTGTATGTGTGAGTGTATGTGTGTGTTTTGGTGCGTATTTAGGTAGGAAGGTAGTGACCTGGATTATTTTCTGTGGAAATAAGCCAATGATTGACATATTGAAATGCTTTTATGTTATGCAAGACTATTATTGATGGAGATATCTCCAGTATTTTTTTAACGGACCACACAGAATGTCCTGAAACCACATTTATTGATTTTGTGCCATGACATGAAGTGGCCAGCTATCGACCTCAGTGGGAACTGATCATTTTAAATCCCCAGAGCTGTGTTGTCTTTTATCGGTCACCTGGCAGTCAAAGGATCTCGACTATGAAGTGGCCTAATGCAGCTGAGGTGTTTGTATGCAGAATTGCATCATTGATTTGATTAGACAAATTGATGACTATAATCTGCTGTAATGGGGTTACATTAAGCCCTTGCTAGCAACATGAATGAATTTTAGATTCATCATTAAATTAATTGGGTTTTTTTTTTTGGATTTTGTATTTTTATTGGATTTAATCTATTTGAATAATCTATGGTCTGCATTTTTTAAACAATGGTGTAGATCATGCAGTGGTGCAGATGGTAGATGGTGTGGTGGTGTAGATCATCCTCTATTGTCTAATTAAGTGGTCAGCTGAATTAAATGGGCTTAATCTAAATCTTAATAACTTAAAAACAGGTCTAAATAACATTGACTTGATTTGAATGGAAATTTTAATAAAAGCTAAATTGAAGTTCTAAATTGCACTTCTTAGCTCCGGGGTCCCTGGTTCTTGTTGCTTGTGTCATTGTCTGCGTGGCGTTTCACATGTTCTCTGCTCGTCTGTGGGTTTCCTAAGGCTTCTCTGATTTCCTCCCAACTCCTTAAAACCATGCCAGTAGGTAGACAGTGGACTCTAAAATTGTACCTATGTGTGAATGAGTGTGTGAAGGTGTGGGTGTGTGGTGTCTTGTTGTGGAGTCACATCCAGTCCAGGCTGTATTCCCACGTCATGCCTGGTGATGAATGAATGAATAAAAATAGAAGAAGTGTAAAAGATTTGAAGAGTGGAAAGTTCATAACAAACAAACAAACAAACAAACAAACATCATAGTGCAAATGTGCATAATATTTTAAATATATTGGATTATATTTGTAAAACGATGAATCAGTTTCAGGAACTTTATTATACGCACAAGCTCCTAGTACAAGGAAATTCTTAGTTTGCTTGTTTTCCCTCAAATGCAGTAGCAACAAATTAAAAAATAATAAAGACCAATGTTTTAAAAAATCATAAGGTGTAAATTTTTTAATATTTACTAGAGGATCTGAGTGCAAAAAAGATATAGCATACTAAGAGATTTTAATAGAATTGATAACTATAAGGGAATAAACTGTGTGTGTTTTTTTATGTAAACATGTAGAAGTGTGGCAGTACATGTGATAAGAAGAGATGCAAAAATGTGCTGAAACTGGAGAGGAGGAAGAGGAAAAGGAGGAAGAGGAGGAGGAGGAGGGTGAGGAAGGGCGGTGGACTGGGTTTCTCTCTCCCGGGGTTGATTGTGGGAGAAAGAGAGGAGATGATAAGGAGAAGCCAGTGGGGGAGAGACAGAGAGGAGAAAGAGGTGAAAGGAGAGAGAGGAGGGCCTACAGCTTTATTGTTCATGCCTGCCCTGGAACAAAGGGCTTATAACGGGCTCCGTCCACAACACCACAGCTAGCAGGCTTACGGAAATGGCAAACGGCATCGCGGGCACATCAGTCTAGCGGTTTGTTTTTTTCCTCAGTCGCATTTTCGATGCTTTTTCCCCCGGTTGTTGGTAGTGTTGTAGAGTTTGGGTCGGGGACGTTTAGTTTTGCTCCACAGTAGCCACCGTACTCAGCTCGAGCTCCGGAACTGAGCTCCACTGTGCTACCGCTGGAGCTTGTAAACATTAATCTTGTGAAAACCAATTCTTACAGGTAAAATAATGTTTTTTCACTTTATATCGCATGTATTCTAAATTGTATTACTTTATTTTTAAAAAAGATACATAATGCATGCTTTGTTGTTATACAGTTCGTTGATATTTTTTAATGTATTGTAGCCGTTTTACGCTAGTCCACTAGCTAGCTAGGTAGCTAGCTTGCTAATTCAGCTCGGATAGAAAGGAGACTGAAATGGCTCCAAAATGTGCTTCAGTTTAATTAATCACAGAAAACCGCGCAAAACAAGTAACAAAAACATTGTTTTAACATTTATGCTAAGTGCTGTCTTCAGAAGTGTTTTGGTTCGTTAAATCATGCTAGGCTAACACAAGCTAGCTAGCTAACCAGCAGTGGGGAAGTTGTGTTCCAAACGGCTGTTTTCTCCCTACGCGAGTGCACTGCACAGCAAGTGACATAATGGATTGTAGGCGCTATGTAGTGCACATCGTGTCCAAGCGGGAGCCGTTTGGGATGCAGCCTTGTGTAGCCAGCTTCCTTGAGTAGTGAGGCTTCAAGACTGTCTTGTGACCAGGAGAAATTTCACACCTTTCAAATCTTTTTTGTTTATTGTGAAATTGAAATCAAAAACAATTCTCTGTATATTTCTAAATGTTATGAACTAGCATATTATTAATCTTTTATTTAGTTTCCCTTTTTTTTGTGACATGTCACCTACCTGTTTGGAATATAGTTGCTCTAATTTTAAAGTGTATGAATTCTATATGAATTTGTTGATCACTTTGGAAATTGTTTTGCACTCTGCCCCAGAAACAGATGAACAAAACCTATGCAGAGTTACTGGCTTTGCAACATTCTAAAGACAAGTTTAGCTTCAAACTTCATGTTATCATGCACTTGGGCTTGTTGATTTTTCCACATCTGTGAGCACCAGCTCATAAACATCACATTTTATTAAGCATTAAGAGTATTATTCCCAGAATGAGATATGCTGGCTTGTTTCGCCCTTGCTAGTAATGAATCATGTTTGGCAAGATGGATGTCCTACGCTGTGGCTGCTGCAATTTGCGGGTCCCTTAGTGCATTTTTGCTTCCTCTCTGTCTTGTCAGCACCACTCATAATGTGGCACATTTTGAGGTGAATTAGATTATCAGCACATTTTAGCCTTTAGTGTGATGTGTTTTGCTTCTCTGTGTGTAGGAAAGAGGCCCTGTGTGTGATCAGAGCGAGGGGGAGGTGTTGTTTTGAAGAAAGCAATTTACAGCACAGGAAGTTAGTGTTTGTTGCTTGATTTGATTTAGACAGACAGTCATTAACCACCAGCTGAGTGATCTCTGTTAATGGTATGCTCTTAAGATCTAATGGACTGTTGCTTATTTATTTATTTACTTATTTATCGCTCTTAATGGCAATGCGGTAGTCATTTCTGTCTCTTCTGGGGGGGAAAAACACGTCTTAATTAGCTGCTGTGATTCAAAGGAAATTCTCATTTGGAGTGTAGACTTCCTCCTTCCCTAATACACACTTGCACACATGCACAGGTTTGGCAGTGGAGTCAGGTTTGGCAGTGTAAGATCGCAGAATCTGAGATGTGCAGAAGTGCAGAATTACAGAATTAATTGAAGATGTACATGGTCAACAAATGACGGTCTGAACTAGGCTTGTGCAAATAGTCGATTATACAATATGCTACATAATACTGTTTCTGTCACCACCACTGTGTCTGTTTTCATTCAGGAGGAGGCTGTCTGGGTAGGAAGCACTTTGAGCAGTGTTTGTGCCTCTGATAAAGACACAAGCACAGGCATCTTGCAGGTTTTTTTTTTTTTATTCTGAAGCTCTAAAGCAATCCCATGAAATGGCAGCTCCATTAAAGCAAAATGAAATTAGCAATAATTTTTTTTTTTAATTCAGTAGTCCATAAACTGGCATGTAACAGGTGAAGCAATTATTTTGATATAAAAATATTGGCACTTTGCTAGTCTGAAATGAGTGTTGAACATTCTGTTTAAAACTGCAGCCATACACACTGCCTTGCAGCATGAACAGTGTATACCACTGACCTGTGGGCCGTAAAGATAACGTATGACAGCTGTGTGGAAATACACTGCATTGTGTCCACTGTGCGGAGGTGCTGCTGCACAGGACAGCTGTGTGACCAGTGTCGTCCACCCTTAATTTTTAATGCTTTAAAGTCACAGATGAATGTTTCATGAAGGCAGTAAACTGATGCAGGAAGGGTGTTTCTGTGTGTGTGTGTGTGTGTGTGTGTGTGTGTGTGTGTGTGTGTGTGTGAAATGAACTGATATTCTGAAAGACTCACTTTTATCACTGTTATGATATTACCAAAATTTGATGTGGCTCTCTGTGGCTTTTTTAAATGTTCAAACTCTGAACAGCTTTCCATAGACTTCATTAGTACATTAGCACACTTTTTAGTAGCAGGTGTGTATGAGAATAAGAAGTTGTCAGAAGAAGTGGGTGTGACGAAGAGGTACAATTAATGAAGAGACCGTGGAGATGGATAAAAGCTCAAGCTGTGACAGGGGGTGGACATGGCTCTGATGGAGCACCCTGAAATGACCAGGTCTTGATTCATTTCCTGGAGACCAAATGAACCCCCATGTCCCCGGCTGTACTACACACGGCTCTCTAAGAGCATTTGTGAAATGGAAAGAAACAGCTAGATGGCTATTTATCATATCCTCACCATGGTAGAATGTCAGGCAGTTCGATTCAGATAAACACACAGGCGTTGGCTGGTCGGTTGCTTTATTGACAGGTCTATTATTGACAGTTAACAATGGATGAAGAAATCTGCCCATGGTGCTAATGTGCTGCGATAGAAAATAGAAAGGCACGTATACAGAAGGTGTGTGTGCGCAGTTGATCTGAATTCAGTTGTTTTATTCCGTGATGTGTAAATGGTTAACTCCTTACAGATAAGCAGCATTTTTTTTGGATAAGCAAAATTTTAATGCAACACTAAACTTATATTTTACGGATTAAAAGGAGACTCAGCACTTTCATTAAAAACGATTTGAGGAATGTTGCATATGAGCCCACAAAATAGCTCCAGGTTGTTGAGCTGATGTGTAAATTATGACAGGATCCTGTACTAATTGAAAAGCCATAGGTTTGACCACTGTTAAGTAAATTGCTGGGAATATGCCAAGACTCCAAGTTTACTAGCGGTTAACTAGGTGGTTATTTAGTAAGTGTGGGCGATATGACAATAAAATCATAGCATACAAATAACACTGGAAAGGAGAAAAATGCCTGGAAATATTTTAACATTTTACAATTTTAAAGATTAGGTAAACATTTTGAACATTAACTCAGCAGCTTCCAATCAGTTTGTAATTAAATTACAAAACAAAACAAAACAGATATCATGATATCCATAGTATATCAAAAAAAGCATGTTGTGACATACTGTATCACAATATGGATATTTTATTGTCATATTGGCCAGCCCTAGTAGCTTAGTTAGCAAACTGTAGTGCTATTTGATATGATGAGTAGGTAAGGTGTTTGCATTTTCATTCATATTTATCAATTTTGACATTTTGTATTGTGATTTGTGTGTTGAGATATTTCCACATTCAGTTTTTATTTGGGCTGTGAAACAAAGGCAAACTATTTATTATTCCACAAATTTATTTGTATGCTCTGGGGGTACTTGTTTTTTTGTTTTTTTTTTTAAACTCACACCGGGTTAATGGAATGTATTTAGTTGTATGTGTTACATCACAGTCAAATAGTTAAGCACCAAATATTTAGCACCTGACATCTAGTTAGTGCTCTGAAAAACAGCTTTGGTTGGTTGTGTGTAAATATCCCAATAATCAGTGCATGTCTGAGCGTCCCTTTAACTGGAAATACTGATTTCAGACTCCCTTGGAAATGAGCAGACCTCTTAGGCTTTAGCCAATCTTGTATCTTATAACACAGGTTGACAAAAGACAAAACTCGTAAAACCCAGTGTGTGCTTTTATGACGGGCAAAAATCATTGACATTTCACAGATTTATTTGCGAGACGAGACGGCCAGTCATTATTAGGCAGAGTCGTTCCCGTGACAGTGGAGGTCATGACCCCGTTGAGGCTGAATGCGTCGCGCAGTAGATCCATTTAATAGGCGGGATGGATAGGGTGAGGGGTGTGTCTGCACTCCACAACCCCCTCCTGCCCTCTGTTTATAGCTGTGTGTGTGTGTGTGTGTGTGTGTGTGTGTGTGTGTGTGTGTGTGTGTGAGTGTGAGAGAGAGAGAGAGAGAGAGAGAGAGAGAGAGTGAGAGAAAAACAGAGAGCAAGCAAATGAGCCTTCCACTGGTCCTGACCTGTGCAGTGGATTGAAATGAGGGTGTGCTGTATTGCCCTGTATAGCAGTCACGCGCTTAGGCCCCAGATGATGTCGAAGCGACCGCTGCTCTCATTCAGACTCAGTAGGATTTCTGAATTCACATGTAAATCATCAAACTAATGATAATCTGACCTTTATAGTTAATGTTTAGTGACGGCGCACGGTTTTATTGATACCGTGTATTGAATGGTTTCAGCTGAAGCAAGAATTTTCGATTCAATTTGATTTGTATAACGTTTTTAACAATAGACTTTGTCACAGAGCACTTTTGCAGAAATCCGGATGTAGATTTAGATCCCTAATGAGCAAGCCAGAGGTGGCCATGGCGAGGGAAACCCCCTGAGACAGCGTGAGGGAGGAATCAGACTCAAAAGGGAGCCCATCGTCTTCTCTGTGATACTGGATAGTGAGATTATACAACATTAGAGTGTAGAAGAGTAAAGACACACTGTACTGAAAGGATGTTCAGTATGAGCGTATTGGGAACTCTTGAGATGAGCAATTTCATCAGTGTGTACTAGAAGTGATAGGGCTGTCAGAATGAACATCACTGATTGAATACTATTTGCGTGAGTGTAATATTTACATATTCAAAGAGGAAAACTCATATTTAAATGCCTAAGTTCCTGTGTTCTGATTTTAGCCTGTTGAAACATGTATTGTAAACTTATTTGACCAACTGACTCTTGTAGCTTCAGGTAGAAAAGGTGCTCTGTCAAAAGCATGTCCGTTTTGCAATTATATATTATCTCTTTTAATCAAAGGTTAAAAAAAGAACAGTTCATGTGTATCAAAAGTGGCATTAAGTGATTATGTAAGTGGTAAACAATTTCCAACAGACAAATTCCGTCTGAATCCGTCATGTAGTTTTACATGCTACGTCTAGAAAGATTATGCTGTCTTTTACCTCCTTTAAAGTGACATGTAGATAATATATATTCTGTCGTTACTATGAAATGATAGTAATATCTTAGTAATATGTTCCCAAGGCCAATTGCTATTGCTAATATTGCGTTGTAAAAGTGGAAGTGTAGAAACACCCACAGTTGAAGAGGGTGTTACTCAAATGAATACTTTTACCTTTTACTGTTATTATAATTTTCGTGCAATTTTTAGAAGAATTCAACGGCCATAATATATTCCAAGTCAAGAGCTATTTATGTGGAGGTCTAATCACTTATATTTACACTCAATAATAAACACATTGGAATATAGGAGGAAAAAAAAATGAGACCCGCATCTTGTAGCTTATAACTTTCTAATGTTTTTTCCCATTCCATCTCTTTTAGGCTGTTCCTCCAAATCATTCAAGCTGTACTCCCCGAAGGAGCCCCCCAACGGCAGTGCTTTCCCCCCCTTCCATCCCGGCAGCATGCTGGACAGAGACGTGGGGTGAGTCTTTTTCCTGTTAGCACAGCGTAGTAGATTAAAATAAACAAAGTCAGTTTGGGTGTTTGTTATTGTCACTCTCAGGCATTTTGTGTGTGTGTGTGTTGCTGTTGGATTTCAGACAGTAATTCAGAATCAGTATGTGTGCTCATGCTATGTTTAGGTTACAGTAATACAACTTAATTGTTTATAAAAAACAGGCAACCATGATTGTCAGTTTTGTGGCGTATGTTTTGCCGAGTCAGCCAGCGCCAGTTTGGCCATAGTGAGATAGTGGAGTAAGGAAGAACAAGAACCCCAGAGGCTGATCCCCTGTGTCTGTGGTTCAAACGAGCCGTCACTCAACAGCCTCTGCTCTGATTGGACAGTGAAAGGGTGGGGGCGCTAAAAGTGCAGGGACTGTGTCTCACTGCCTTCACTGCACTGTAGAGATAAGAGGGAAAAAAATGTCTGGGGAGGAAACGATCCCCTTCCTGTCTGAAACTGCACCCACAGGGGGATCACACTTAATCCTGAATCATCAGCTTCTAATATACATCACTAAATTTCA
The DNA here is from genome assembly GCF_027358585.1 of Pangasianodon hypophthalmus. Taxonomy (NCBI): domain Eukaryota; kingdom Metazoa; phylum Chordata; class Actinopteri; order Siluriformes; family Pangasiidae; genus Pangasianodon; species Pangasianodon hypophthalmus. The sequence continues at coordinate 7,257,402 of NC_069720.1, forward strand.
GCCCGGAGTGTTGGTGAAAAAACACACCAGAAGGAAAACTAACTATTTTTAGTCTATGATTATTGATGATTGATTGTTAAAAACATGGCTGCTGTGAAGGCTCTGTGTAATCTTGAATATTGTATATTGAATATCTTTCTTTGTCTTGCTCTGCAGCCCAACGCCCATGTACCCCCCCACATACCTAGAGCCTGGGATAGGGTATGTATTGGCCACTACCTGTTTTCTTTTCTTGTAGAATTGATCCATTAGAGTATCACGTGGGTGTTTATGTATAGCAAATCTCACCATCAATGCAAGGATTATCTTATGTCTTTATCTTTTTTTTCCCTTCTCTGTGCTTCTTCTCCTCTTTTTTTCTTTATCAGGAGGCACACGCCATATGGGAACCAGACAGACTACAGGATATTTGAGCTTAACAAACGGCTACAAAACTGGACAGAGGTAAGTGAGGCCCAGACATACAAGATGCAATTCCACCTGAGGAATCATGGCTGATTTTAGTTTTTGGGCTGCGGTTTCTGGAACTTTAGTTATTGTTTTACATTAGGTAATTTTCTGCAGACCAGGAACTATTAAGATTAACTATTAGTTTGCAATATTAAATGTTGCTGTTTGATCAGACAGGTGCTTCACTATATGACCAATCCTCTTAACCACTAAACACTGTTGAGTTAACAGGTGATTAGTCAAGAGTAGCAACTTCAACATTTCATTTAGTCAACAACAATAAGGGAGCATGTTAGTGGCATGCCTCTTGGAGTTGTGCTTTTTTCTGCACTACCACTACTCTGCCACTACTATGTTAGTGACATATTTACACAGCAAAACCAAACAGTAAAGAACAACACAACATTCTCAGCCTGTTCGTTGTTTGCTGTATTACTCTGCTTTTACTGTCTGGTAAAATAACAAATCTTGTGCAGTCTGCATTGCTTCCGTGTTTTATATAATGGCCACGGCTCCTGCAACGTGGTAGGAACGCAGAAGAGAAATACTCTAGTTTTTGCTCTGGATAGTTCCTGAACCTCAGTGGAAATGTACCTGTAGTTGAATAGGTTATTTTTTAGATGTCACAATTAATATTTGCCAGTTGCTTGTGTTGTTATAGCTTTTTTTTTTTTTTTTTAAATTATTTATTTATTTATTTATTTTTAAATAGCATGTCTTTATGCAAATTAGGTAAATCTGCAGATGGTCAGGGGTGGGCAGTGGTGACTGAGCGGTTAAGGCTCTGGGTTACTGCTCAGAAGGTCGGGGGTTCAAGCCCCAGGACTGTCAGGCTGCTGCTGTTGGGCCCTTGAGCAAGGCCCTTAACCACATCTGCTCCAGGGGTGCCATATCATGGCTGACCCTGCACTCTGATCCCAGCTTCCTAGCAAGTCGGGATATGCGAAAAAACTGTATTTCATTGGCTCTGTACTCGTACTCTGCACAATGACAGTAAAAGTTGAATATAGTCTTTGGATGATATTAGAGTTTCATTGTTAATTCCCTGTGAAGCCACTAAAGGATTTTACAGAAGAGTTTATTGTATTTTATTTATTTTTTTTTCAATTATTGTTTAATCAAGAAAACTGTGAAAGGAATTGTCATTTTGCAGTAAAAACCACCATGTTAACAGTTAAAAAAACAACAAAAAAAAAACATGTATCCAATTGTTAACATCAACTCCTCTGTAATTCCTCTGAGATGGGAGTAGGAACATGTAAAATTTGCTGAATGCAGGTCATCTAGAAACTGAGACTGAAAAAAAATCTAAATATATTCCTTTTTACTCATGTGTACCAAGAGTGCCAATAATGCTGAAGCTGACTGTAGGCATTTGCTTTTGTCTTGCTTTTTTGCTTTCTCTCTCTCACACTCTCTCACTTTTTTGGTGACTCTAGGAGTGTGATAATCTGTGGTGGGACGCCTTCACCACAGAGTTTTTCGAGGATGACGCCATGCTGACAATCACCTTCTGTCTGGAGGACGGCCCTAAGAGATACAGTAAGGCTCAGATAATGTTTGGAATTAATGGTCTGCATATTTTAAATATTTTTCAGTATGTTTGTATTATTTCTAGAAGCCTTTACTATTACAAAAATGCTAGAAGTATGTGCCTGTTAGTTGCTAATGGAAATTGTGTTTTTTAGCGATTGGCCGGACGCTGATCCCACGCTACTTCCGCAGTATATTTGAAGGGGGTGCGACTGAGCTCTACTACGTGCTAAAGCACCCCAAGGAGTCCTTCCACAATAACTTTGTGTCTCTGGACTGTGATCAGTGTACGATGGTCACTCAGAATGGCAAGCCTATGTTTACACAGGTAGATATTAAAGCAGTAGATTGCATGTGTGTGCATTCATGCATTTTGTAGCGTGATAGTGTAACAGTTAATCACTGGCCAACAGCAGCTTAGCAGCATCAGAAATCATTATTATTATTGGCGGATAGTCATTATATTCAAATCCTGGCAATACCACAGCCATCTGTGACAACTTATGGTTTTTTAGAATTAATTTGTATGTTTTTTATTGTGTGTGTAAGTCTACCATAACAAATCTGTGCCACGTTAACGGCAGGTATGCGTGGAGGGCCGTTTGTACCTGGAGTTCATGTTTGATGACATGATGAGAATAAAGACATGGCACTTCAGCATAAGGCAGCACAGAGAGCTCATTCCCCGCAGCATCCTGGCTATGCACGTATGTGTCAAAACTTGCGCCAATAGCATGAAATTTAGCCAAAGGCATCCTTCTAATTGGAAAAATATCATAACATTAATATTTAAGGATTGTTTGTTTTATCATTTGTCTGGTGTTCCAGGCTCAGGACCCGCAGATGGTGGACCAGCTGTCTAAGAACATCACGAGATGCGGTCTCTCCAACTCCACTCTCAACTACCTCCGAGTGAGTGCTCGTACAGCCTCCATATGTACCAGCTGTCTTATAGTGCCAGCGGTATAGTCATAAATCAGCTCAGAGTGGGAAATCGCATCACACCTAACCTGCTGAATAATGACAGCTATTCCAATTTAGTTCTGTTTTAACACCTACATCTCTGAGAATGGAGTAGTGTTATAAAACCATGAAATATTGCATTCAATTACATAAATGTATGCCCTTCAAACAAATTGTACTCTTCACACTTTTGTTGTCCTTGCTCAAGGCAAACATAATAAAGCAGATTCTCTCTCTGCTCTGTAGCTCTGTGTGATCTTGGAGCCAATGCAGGAGCTCATGTCCAGGCATAAGACATACAGCTTGAGCCCCAGGGACTGTCTCAAGACCTGCCTGTTTCAGAAGTGGCAGAGGATGGTAGCTCCTCCAGGTAGGCAAATATTCTTTTTTTTTTTTTTTTTTTTTATCAAACTGGGCTTTGTTACTCTTCCTGTTCTCGCATGTGCTTCTCATTGAAAATGTTATTAGTTTTCTGTGCAGCGTGATTGCCCAGGAAACCCCTTGGACAGCAATAAATACCTACAGTACTGTCCTGCACATGTTTGTAATTTGTAGGGAGTTCTTCAGCAAGTGCACTACTTTGTTTAGCAGACTGGTTGTTGTAAACATTGTAATGCTAATGAAGGCTTTTTTTTTTTTTTAAATAAATCTTTAGAGTACTGTTAAGCTGTTAAGTGTCTCTGCTATATACACTGCGTAGACTGTTGCTTATCATAAAGCTTTGGTTTTGGTCTGTCTCTTGTCAGCGGAGCCAGCACGGCAGGCACCCAGCAAGCGGCGGAAGCGTAAGATCTCGGGCGGCAGCACCATGAGTGCAGGAGGAGGAACCAACAACAACAATAACAGCAAGAAGAAGAGCCCTGCTGGCAGCTTCCCGCTCTCCAGCCAAGTACCTGTAAGCAGGATTTAAACAAGCCTGCATTTGAATTTTAATTATACTAAACCTTTAATACGCAAGTTAATTTGAATATTAATGATCCTTTAACGTTATACTACTACAGACAGGACAAAATGAGCAGGAAAAAAAAACGGATTGCAGGAAAAAACAGAAGGTGAAAATTTAGTCACTTTTTTTATACAAAGGAAATCATCAGGCTGGACCATAATTAATGTTTCAAGCTAGTTTTATTTATTTATTCAGTATATACGCACGGTTCATTGGGTGTAACATAATGGCAAACTAGAGCCTGTCTTGCGCACTAGATGTCCACTAGAACCCCATTTGAGATTTTTCTACAGGAAAAAAAATGACTGATACATGCCTGTTGGAAATTGTTACACGAATTAATATTATTAATAATATTAATATTATTAGTAATATTAGTTATAGGATACATATTGCTACATATTTTTTTATGTGAAAATATTCTGAAATAAAGCAACAGTCATTGGTTAGGAATGTTTGCTTTTGATAGGCTTATGTTAGGCGGCTACAAATACTGCTGTTTTTGTATTGGATTCAAATCGGATTCTTAGCCTTTGAATGCAAAAATATGAAAATCTGAAATTTATCTGAATGGTAAAATTAGTTCCAGCAGCCCGTTATGATACTGGTTGCTTTAATCCCCTTCCAAATATTCTAATGTCATGTTCTCTTCTGTAGGACGTGATGGTTGTAGGTGAGCCCACTTTAATGGGAGGGGAGTTTGGCGATGAAGACGAGCGTCTGATCACGCGGCTAGAGAACACACAGTTCGACGCGGCCAACGGCATTGATGATGAGGACAGCTTCAACAATTCTCCAGCCCTGGGCTCCAACAGTCCCTGGAACAACAAGGCTCCCTCCAGTCAGGAGAGTAAGAGCGACAACCCCACCTCCCAAGCCTCTCAGTGAGACTCAGGCCAAGAGGGAGGGTACAGGAGGATAGGAGAAGAGAGAGGAGGTCACGGAGGAAGTAGGGGTTTGGAGACACACGGCCGACTCACTCATCTACATGCAGATCCACTTTCACAAATGGCGGCCATTCATTTCGCCCTGTCTCAACGTGCTGGAGAGAAGAGTGAGACCGTGGGTCAGAGGAGAGCCAGGACTAAGAACAAGTGAAGTGTAAATCAAATGTATTGGGTTTTAAGAACACGGTAACCATGAAGTTGTTGGTGTTTTACTGTGCGAATGCTCCTCTGAGGAAAGTGTAGATAGTTCACTTGTTTAAGTTAAGAAGGAGGTTGGTTGTTTTGTCCTCGGAGGAGAAGGCCGACATGTAAAACGCCAGCAAAGTACACACACTCACAAAATGGCCAGAGTTGAAGGATGTTGTCAGGTGTGTTTGCTCTCAAGCCCAGCTCATCCCTCTCTGAAACAGACATCATTACAAGATCTTTCCCTGCCATTAGTGGAAGATTCGGACTGAAACCCAGTACACCACCGCCATGCTGTAGAACAGCCCGGAATTGTCATTGTTTTAAAAAAAAAAAAAAAAAAAAGGTGAGATGGCAAGCATTTAAATGAAACGTTTTGGAAAATTTTATCTGCATTTTATACCAGCCTCTTTCCCTAGAATGTTTTTATTTTCCTTTTTTTTACCGACATTGAAAGCTACAGACCAAGGAGCTACGAGGACTTTCAAGGTCCAAATCTCAACCTTCAAATTATATTTGTTTGTATTATTTTTTAACAAAAGAGAGTAATTTAGTGTGGGCTTTTATTTCATTTTGTGTACTTGTGCTTGTATATTTAAGGTAGTAGCAGAGTTCTGTATAACTGTATGAAAATGTATTCTTCCTTAGCATTGCCTAAAGCCATTCTGATCTAATGTGTAAAAAACAAAAAAAAAAAACAAAAAAAAAGTGAAAAGAAAAACTCATGAATCTGTCTTTGCCCTTTCTCCTCTAATTTTATCAATTTGTGTAAGAATGATTCAATTAAAGTGTGCAGTCACATGGTGAAATGCCTGATTGCTCTGTTCTTACTCGGTCCAAGTGCACACAGTACTTGAAGGCCGTCCAAAGCAGTAACCCCATCGGCCCAGTCAAGTTTATGTTCAAATATGGATTTCGAAGCCCAGTCCAGTTTTATCCATTTACATTGAAATTGTAAGATTTCTGCCAGCCGTGCACTTGTAATTGAAAATAAATGGTGATCTGTCCCTCTTCTAACCCTGTAGACATCCCTCTCTTTGATATATCTATTTTTTTGTTTTTCTTAGTTTTTGCCCTTGATTAAATTAATGTATGTACCAATAAAATATGAATTTTCACTTTAAAAGAAAACAGCCTTGTGTGTGTTTTGACTGTTATTTAATGTATTAGTTAATGTAAAAGTATTTGAGTGTTCTCTGAAAAGGTAGTGGATTGGTACAGAAGTGTGTGTGTGTGTGTGTGTGTGTGTGTGTGTCTGTGTGTCTGTGTGTGAGAGAGAGAGACTGAGACTGTATGAGCAGGGTTTATGTGTTTGATCTGAACTGAATCACACAGTACTCTGCTGCCCTCTTAGTGGGATGTTGAACAACTGCAGGGTCTGTAAAATCATAAAAACTGGATGTTACATCATGTGTTACATCTAGCAGTTACTATCTTGCTTCTTATTATTATACTTCTGTTTTTCTCCATATCTCATTAATTTATCAGAGAATAAACATGAACATGTAATACAGTGGAGAAAGAACAAAAAATGCAGTCATATCCTTGTTCCTCTCTAAATCCATATTTCCTTATTTTGATCTTTGTCTTTCTGGTTTTTTTTGTTTTTTTTTTATGGGTAATGTGACTGCAGGTCAGAAAGGTTCCAGAGCCATCTGAAAGAGCCATCTGTTCTCAGCTAGTATGTAATAAGACCGTTTCAGAAAAGGGTTCTTATGGAGAGCCTGAGGCGAGCAGTATGGGCTGAGGTTTAATCCTGTGAGAAGAGGGTCATAGGTTCAGTTCTCACTAGAGAGTTACAGCCATCATGCTTTAAAGGCTGCATTCAAAGAACCTACACTGGTATTTCCTACACAAAGCCTTTGGCATCATGGCCTAATTAAGTAGCAAATGCAAAATAATAGTGTACATGTTGGGTGGTTAGTGTATGATTATCCAAACTGACATACTACCCTTCTCCACAGGTTGATGGAGTGCTTTTGATTGTCAAGAATTTATTGGTACCACTATTCATGGTTATATATTTATCAGTGATTACAAATTGTCTAAAAAACAAAAAGACATCCCAAATAGCATTCGATTCCAGGCCAAATATTAGGATCAATTATGGCAAAGCAAGTGAACTGAGTGTCAAAAAGACTTAACCGTAAGCAGCAAAAATTTCCACGCAATTTAGAATCTGTGCAAAAAAATTACTATATTTAACAATATATAATATATTGTTAATATATAACAATACTATATTTTCCTTTGCATCACACTGTTTTTTTTTTTTTTTTCAGTCTTCTTTATTCTAAAGGGCTGAATGTAATCCTTCAGTTCTGGTCAGTGACATTTAGACACAATGAATGCTCTGGACATTATCTCATGACATTTTGTGAATGACTACTGCACAGCTCTGAGTAGCAAATTTCAGCTCTGGTTATTACTGATAAGTCATGGAGGAGCTCAGCTATATTAAGAATTTATAGTTATATGCAGTCATATAGTTAAGGCCATGTTTCCCAGGCAAAAATGTTCTCATAGTTTTATTTTATGTGAATTTTCTGAATTATTTTCTTCCAAAACACGTCGTATCCACCATCAAAGGTGGTAAAAGTACCCAGATTTCTAATTTCACAGTGATGCCACCTCACAGCTCCAAGGCCCCGGTTCAATTCTGTGCTCAGGATACTCTCTGTGGAATTTTGGTACATGTTCTCCCTCTGTCTCTGTGGGTTTCCTCCCATCTGGCAGATGAATGTTAGTCTAAGTTGCTCCTAGGTGTGAATGTGTGTGCATGGTGCCCTGTGATGGACTGGTGTCCCATCCAGGGTACATTCCTGTCTTGCTAAGAGTGTTCCTGGGACAGTCTCTGGGTCCACTGCGACCCTGACCGGAATAAAGCAGTCACTGAAGATGATGGTGATAATGATATTTATGTATTACAAATAGGAAGAGCAAAAACACATTGTTCTACTAACAGTGTGTAAGTTACTGGTGTAACTGTAATGTTTAATATGTGGAATATATCATTTTAATGTCCTTTTTAATGTAATTACCAGCTAATTGTAAAAACAGTTGTGATATATAAAACCATGTAAAACATGATATTTAAACAAAATCAACAAAAGGCCTCTGTAGCTAATAAAGTGGCAAAATTTGGACACAAAACACGTTTTAACGATGAACAATTTTCTAAGATACATTTGATTTCTTCCTGATCTATTCCTTTAAACGTGGGCTACAGAAATGACGTCGCTTCCGGTCACGTGGCCAGAACCTTTTCAGTTGGCGCGGAAAGTTCACGTTTGTTGATGAACTGTCACTGTTACTCAGAAATGGGGAACCCTTTGATATGAAGTTAGTTTTCTTCTGGAAATTATTTATGTAGACTATTTAACAGTCCAAGACCTGTGTGGAGAAGAGTCTCGAATCTGCTGCGTTTGAATGAAATTGCCATTTTTGTCCCTCCGGGTGAGCTCGCGCACATTACAGCTCATTACCATAGAAACGTAGCTTTCGAGCTAACCTAGGCTGCTGTTTTACATTTTGGAAAATGTTAATGTAGCCTGTGTCGAAAAAAAAAAAAACCTCACTGTATTGTTGGAGCATCCTGTGAGATGTTTTATTCCCCTTTCAGGTGTGAATTATGAGTCCACAGAAGCGCACAGTGGAGTCAGGAGCTTTAGAAGTGCGGTTTGTGGGAGATAATGATGTCCTGGATCACATTGTGGAGAAACATGAAGGTATTGAGAGTGAAGAGTCAGCCAAGCCTCTAGCTTTACTTTTTTATTCATTTTATACACCCACATAACTTTCATTTTAATGTATGTACTTCACCTTTATTTAACAATGCTTATCATATTGAATGCAGCATTATAGTTACCACAAACACCATTCAGAGAGAGGACATAACAAATAACACTTATAAACACTTACAACAGCACTGTGAAGCAGTTAAAGCAGGAACAGTCACACCCTTTCCCTTATTCAGTCCTTCATTAATCTTCAGTAATCTGCTCAGGGTCGAGGTGGGAATAGGGGTGGGTGATATGTACAAAATATCATATGATACTGGAAAACATTTCTACGATTCACGATAAATTGGTTTGCTATTAAACTGAGTTTAATGATCCTTTAATGTCTATGGAAATAAATGAACACTGGAATGGAGGAAAAAAGAAACAATTCTGTAAAAAAAAAAAGTTACCATTTTTAAAGAAAACACAACAAAACGTTAACATCAATCCAGCCACTTCCAGTCAGAGGTTGTAATAGTTAACAAAAAAAAAAAAATCACGATATACACAGCATCTCAGAAAAGTGTGTTATGACAATTTATCACTATATCAATATTATATTGTAATATTGCCCAGCCCTAAGCGGGAAAACACCCTTGATGGGACACCAGTCTATTGCAGGGTGCCACACACACACACACACACACACACACACACACACAGACACATCACACTTAGGAGAAATTTAGGATAGCCTTCTGGCATGTTTTTGGGAGGTGGGAGGAAACTGAAAGACACGAAGAGAACATGCAAAACTAGGCACAGATGGTAACCTGAGCTCACGATTAAACATGCTACGTGCTGAACCACAGTGCCACTCCAAATCTCTTATAAATAGCATAAAATCTGATAATAAAATAAATTGCACAAGTTTTAGATGTCATTCCATGACCATGGGGTGGTACAGCTAAAAGCTGTCTTACTGAATTAATGTAACACCATTATAAAAATTAAGCATTTTAGAAATATGGGTATATTTATAGCAATATTTTTCTACTCTTCCTACTTACTCATATTCTTACTCTTAAGTAATAAACACATTTTAACACAGCAGTTGTACTCAGAAACCAAATGACTTACTGTACTATGGTATGTACACTGTATATGTCATGTCCATCTTACACAGTCTACCTTGTTCTTATTCTGGCACCTGGTTTTGAACAGAAGCTGAGATTGCTGTACTGAGCATCACCTTTATGATCATGATTCTGCTTTTAGGGTCAAAAGCCCCACAGAGTTCAATCCAAACTCTTGTAAGCCTGAAGAGCCGTAGAAAGCCATCTGCAGGCACTGCTGAAGAGGAAGAGGATGAGGACGGTGTTTTTAACGAGCAAAACTATATTGAGGCTCTTGGTGCTGCCACACAAGGTGAGATGTTGAAACTATAAAGAATTGCCCTTAATATGTAGTACCAGCTTTTATCAAACGCCCTTAGTTGGCCAGTAGTTTGTGTTGCTTCTTCTAGCTGAGTGCTGGTTATCTGTATGTTTTGTATGCTCTGCAGATGGAGATGAAGATGGATCAGCCACTGCAGGAGCCTCTGTGTTCACTTTCCAGACTATTAAACGTGCCAATAAAATGGCACAAGTGGGTAAGTGAGAAGAGGGAAATCCTCAGTTGGCTTCAGAATGTTTCTTTTTACACTGATATTAAACTGACAGTCCTGATTAGATAATTTGTTTATCACGACTTGAAATTTATGAGGGAATCTATGGTGTGAACAAAGTTAGGCATTGTGGAATGACGAGTGAAAAGTGTCTAGTTTTAGATGCTGTGATAACCTGCGATGAATACGGGCCCTGACGACTGACCCCTTGTAGGTGGGT